>NC_091303.1:42649368-42724368 GCF_038502225.1 Cherax quadricarinatus | reverse complement strand
AGTGGCTGCATTATGGAGTAGTGGCAGCATTATAGAGTAGTGGCAGCATTATGGAGCAGTCGCAGCATTATGGAGTAGTGGCAGCATCATGGAGCAGTGGCAGCATTATGGAGCAGTTGCAGCATTTTGGAGCAGTGGCAGAATTATGGAGCAGTGGCAGCATTATGGAGCAGTGGCTGCATTATGGAGTAGTGGCAGCATTATAGAGCAGTGACAGCATTATGGAGCAGTGCCAGCATTATGGAGTAGTGGCAGCATTATGGAGCAGTGGCAGCATTATGGAGTAGTGGCAGCATTATGGAGCAGTGGCAGCATTATGGAGCAGTGGCAGCATTATGGAGCAGTGGCAGCATTATGGAGCAGTGGCAGCATTATGTAGCAGTGGCAGCATTATGGAGCAGTGGCAGCATTATGGAGCTGTGGCTGCATTATTGAACAGTGGCAGCATTATGGAGCAGTGGCAGCATTATAGAGCAGTGGCTGCATTATGGAGCAGTGGCAGCATTATAGAGCAGTGGCAGCATTATGGAACAGTGGCAGCATTATAAAGCAGTGGCAGCATTATAGAGCAGTGGCAGCATTATGGAGCAGTGGCAGCATTATAGAACAGTGGCATCATTATAGAGCAGTGGCAGCATTATGGAGCAGTGGCAGCATTATAGAACAGTGGCAGCATTATAGAACAGTGGCAGCATTATGGAGCAGTGGCAGCATTATAGAACAGTGGCATCATTATAGAGCAGTGGCAGCATTATGGAGCAGTGGCAGCATTATACAACAGTGGCAGCATTATGGAGCAGTGGCAGCATTATAGAGCAGTGGCTGCATTATGGAGCAGTGGCAGCATTATAGAGCAGTGGCAGCATTATGGAACAGTGGCAGCATTATAAAGCAGTGGCAGCATTATAAAGCAGTGGCAGCATTATGGAGCAGTGGCAGCATTATAGAACAGTGGCATCATTATAGAGCAGTGGCAGCATTATGGAACAGTGGCAGCATTATAGAACAGTGGCAGCATTATAGAACAGTGGCAGCATTATGGAGCAGTGGCAGCATTATAGAACAGTGGCATCATTATAGAGCAGTGGCAGCATTATGGAGCAGTGGCAGCATTATAGAACAGTGGCAGCATTATGGAGCTGTGGCAGCATTATAGAACAGGGACAGCATTATAGAGCAGTGGCAGCATTATAGAACAGTGGCAGCATTATAGAGCAGTGGCAGCATTATAGAACAGTGGCAGCATTATAGAGCAGTGGCAGCATTATAGAACAGTGGCAGCATTATAGAACAGGAGCAGCATTATAGAGCAGTGGCAGCATTATAGAACATGAGCAGCATTATAGAGCAGTTATCATGTGGGAGTTCGATACGTGGATTAGGTAAGAAATACTCACGTAGGCTGTTATTACGTATAATTGCAGTTATGTGGAGAGAGCCCTTGCCAGCCGTACCTATCTCACTCGCTCCTCTCGTAACACTGACTGGCCGCCCACAGTACCCTATGTGAGGGGGCCCTTGATACTGCTGAGGTCAGCACAATATGAATTCAGATAGTGACTCAGGCAGAGACGGTTGGTCGTTGAGTCAACGGGACACTGGTCACTGGTAACTGGTTACTACTACTGAGAGCTCGGCGACGCTAACGTATGTCATCCCGACATACAACTAATACAAACTAGAGATGGCAGGTATACGGCTTGGGCTGATTCTATACAATGTCAAAGTACACAACAATTAAACATTATATATACATAAGTAGAACATTGGAATGAAAGCTTACGTAACTGAAACTGTAATGCAATACAAGGTATACTATAGTACAACTTAAAACTCAACAAATGAACAACGAACTCAACGTTGAGATTACAAGTGATAAAAATAAAAAAAAAATTTTGATCGATCGATCTGTATTTGTGTGATCTACGGATTCTGAGGAAGGAATATATACAAAGAAAGAGTGTTTAACAGAAAGGCAGATTCGGTGCACGCAAATCTAGACTGTTAACTCTCAGAATGCGGAGAGAACATGAACACAAAAAAAAAATTCTTGAATACTGATAAGTTGATACTGTAATTATTCATCTATACAGGTTATTTACATTTAACCCCAAGTCTGCTAGGGTAAGATTGGCATATGCAGAATGGGTGTCATCTCTGGGAGGATCAAACTCTGTAGCATTGGCTAACTCATGCTGTATTTGAGGCAAATCTGAATTGGAAGTTACAAATGATTCTTGAGGATTTCTCAATACCTGTCGTGTACGTAGGGAATAACGACATTCAGGTTGATCGTCTGACTGAGTATCAGAGGAAGAGAGTACAGGATCAGGAGGATTGTCAGAGTCTGTCACATTAGTCTGGGTTGGAACATCATTATCATCACATACTAACTTCATATGATCCAAATGCGATTCTTTATACTGACCAGCACTAATCTCTCCAACCTTATACTTATCACCAGTGATATGTTCAACTACTCGATAAGGACCAACAAACTTTTGATCAAGCTTTGGCATTGCAGACGTTTTGTTAAAGTTAATCAGCATAACTCTCGAACCTACTTTGATTTTGGATGGCTATGATCGAGTGTTTGCGACTCTTGTAAATTCTGCTGTTGATTTATGAAGTGTTTCACGGATTCTTCTAAAAACACTTTGAGCTAAGCTGGTACGAGTTGCTATGAAATCATCAGGGTTGTAATTTGGTTTCGGATCAGAATATAACAACTCATAAGGCAAACGCTTATCTACACCATACAATGCATAATGTGGAGCGTCACCTACAGAAACATTGTAAGCAGAATTTATAGCACACTGCACATCAGGTATAACTTCATCCCAAGTTTCACTGTTGGGATTGATAGTGGCTCTCAAGACATCAAGCACCCTCTCATTGGTTCGCTCCGCCAACCCATTGCTGGCAGGATGATGAGGAACAATGGTGGATTTAGAGATCTTGTACAAGGTACACAAATTTTCAAGAATTTCATTACAGAATTCACCTCCATTATCTGTTACTAGGGACTTAGGGGTGGTATGCCTGCAGATAATGCGTTCTTTAAACGCTTTAGCTACTGTCTCGGCAGTCTTACCTGCAATAGGAACTAACTCACAATATCTGGTGAAATGGTCTACCATAACACACAGATGTTTGTTACCTTGGAGGGAACATTGGAAATTAGTTAACAAATCTAGCGCAACTCTTTCCCAAGGTTCGCTAGTAGTTGGATACACTTGGATTGGATTAGGACCATTAGCATTGCCTTTATGTTGCATGCAGACACTACATTTCCTAACATACTCAGAAATATCAGTTGCCATTCGAGGCCAAAAGTATTTCAATCTGGCTTGTTTCACTGAACGATCCATACCAGGGTGTGCAACACCTGGTACATCGTGAACTAGCTGTAAGGCTACATTCACTAGTGACTGTGGAATTACTAACTGGTATACTCTTCTGCTAGGAGTACCCAACTCGGCTGTTCGATACAGTAATTCTTGGTTCATGACAAAGTCACTGATGGGTGCTGGTGGCTTCACATTCAGAATAAGATCTTCCTGGAGCAGGAATCGAATCACACCAGACCACATGGGATCTGTTCGTTGAGCATTCTTTACATCTTCAGCACTAAATGGAGGGTCTGCAGTTACTATACTAACATGTCACGATAAGGCATCTGCGACTACATTTGACTTGCCAGGTAAATGCTCAAAGGTGGGATTGAACTCTTGGATAGTCAAGGTCCATCTAGCTAACCTTCCAGTAGGTTGTTTGTTCTGGAATAAGGGTATCAGTGGAGCATGATCTGTCAAGACATGAACAGAGTACTGATAAATAATGTCTCGGAAGTGCTTTAAAGACCATACTATTGCTAAAGCTTCTTGCTCAGTTACTGTATAATTACGTTCAGCCTTTGTAAGGACTCGGCTAGCAGATGCAACTGCGTTGTACTTGCCATCGGTCTTCTGAGCTAGTACGGCACCTATGCCAATTGAACTAGCATCAGTTGTCAGATAGAAGGGCTTAGAAAAATCTGGAAATTTCAAAATTGGAGCAGATGTTAGCTTTTCTTTTAGAGTTTGGAATGCTCTTTCTTGACGGAAGGTCCAAACAAAAGGAGCATCTTTCTTAAGCAACTCAGTTAGAGGAGCAGCTATGGAAGAAAAATTGGCAATGAAAGATCTATAAAAACCTGCTAAGCCCACAAAGGATCTTACGGCATCAGCAGTTTTGGGAGTTGGAAAATTTAGTACTGCAGTTACTTTACTTTGGTCAGTCGTAACCCCTCTAGGAGTGACTACGTGACCAAGAAACTTAATTTCTGATCTGAAAAATTGACATTTTGACAGTTTGATCTTTAAATTGGCTTCTTCAAGCTTACCAAGTACTACATCAAGTCTTTTCAAGTGTGTATCCACGTCTTTAGACATGACGATTACGTCATCTAAGTACACCATAAGTGCATTACCTATGAGACCTCTAAAGATATTAGTCATGAGCCTTGAGAACGTGATAGGGGAAGATCGTAATCCAAATGCCATATGGAGGAAGTGATAATGACCTGTAGGAGTGGAGAATGCAGTTAGCTCTTGACTGTCCTCATGAAGAGGGACTTGCCAAAACCCTTGTAACAAATCTAGGGTTGAAAAGACTTTGTTATCTCCGATATTACGTAAAAGATCACCCAGTACAGGGAGTGGAAAGCGATCTGGAATGGTTTTCGCGTTTAACTTCCTAAAGTCAATTACTGGGCGCCAAGTACCATCCTTCTTAGGTACTAGTATCAAGGGTGCATTCCAAGGTGAATTGCTAGGTGCAATAACTCCATCATCAAGCATTTGATTGATCAATTCTTCTGCGACAGCAACTTGTGAATGAGGCATTCTGTACGCAGGTATGTAGATAGGTCTAGTACCAGGTTCAAGTGGAATACGATGGGACAATAAGTTCGTTATACCCATCTTCTCACCTGGTAAGGCAATGGCTTTACGACGTTTGTTCAACAGAGTCAACAAACGCTTGACTTCATCTGGGAAGTCAGTGGGAGCTAAGTCTTTCTCCTCTACTGGTGGAACAGATTGATCCAGTGAAGTGGATGAGGTCTCCCCGGCAGAAATAGCACTGACCCACTGGTCAGGTGACAACTCATCCTCTACCTGAACAGGGTAAGGATAGTGAACAAGGTCAACAAGATTGGTATTTGCTCTGAGGCGAACACTGTGACCAGAAGTGTTGGCCAGGTAGAAATGGATCTTACTATCTCTTACAACATGTAAGGATGGTTCAACAAATAGACCTTTTACTTTGCAGGAATCACTGTCAACTAGGACGTTATCACCATCTGGAACACTAGGAACAACTACAGACACTCTAGTGAGAGCACTAGCCGCAACAGAAACGTCTTTCTGCAGACGGCATGTGACATCAACAAGAGATGGCATTACTAGTTGCAAGTAATTGTTTTCCGACAAGGCGTCCCCTGTGGAGAAACTACTACTCGAACTAGCAGGCATTGCAGGGATAGGTTGTGCACTCAAGGCAATCTGAGCGTCCTCGGACACTTGAGGCATCGGACTATCCTGCGAATCTGAAGGTATAGGTGGAACACTGATAGGAGTGACAGAATTACCAGTGCCTGACCGCTTGGGTACGCTACTGGAGAATGCATTAGCTTGTAAGGACTTAATCCGTACATCATACTCTGCAGCAGTATAACAGATTTCTGATCCAAGCTGGTAACCCCAGAATGGAACGATCAAGTCGTCAATTTGTGCATGCCATCGATAAGGGTCGAGCACAATGCGTAAGTCTCGCATGGAAGCAAATCCCAGTAGAAGGTCACCAGGGAAAGTAATCTGGTCGACAACAAGGAAGGAAGCAGTGAAGTCTCTACCTTGGATAGAAAAGGTTAGGGAAGTCCGACCTCGGACACGCAGGTGAGAACCAGATACTCCACTAAGGGAGGACACAGGAGTCGGTTCTACGAGAAGGACATGTCGTAACTTCTTATCCTTAAACAAACTAGACCTAATAATATTGACTTGCGCACCAGAGTCCATGAACAAATGAACGGGCGCATTATAAACAGATGCTTGCACTATAGGGCCTATGGTTGCATTGGAAGTTATGTGCAAACAAAAGGGTGGATTGTCATCAGAAAAGACTTGTTCAACTCCATCCCCAAAATCATCTATGTCAGAGACATGTGAAGCAACATCATCAGCAGGGTTGTCATTCTCGAGACTGCTTAAGGCTTCAAAGGAATTGTGAACGGGGATGGTGTACTCATTATCACCTACTGTCACCATGGGACGGTTTGACTGGGGCGCTCGAATTCCCCCGAATTGGAAGAACGAGCCTGGTTCTGGTTAGTTTGAGAATTGAATGAATGAGCCTGGTTCTGGTTATTTTGAAAACCACGAGATCTGTTTCCTCTACGGGTTCTGCGGTTGGAACGACCACGGAAAGACCTAGAGTACTGAAGGTTATAGAGAGCATTACACTCAGATGTGTCATGTCCATGTATTCTATGATAAGTACAGTAGGGAAGATCTGAGTACTCATCATCAGTACGACGTCTCTTAGGGTAACTATCAGGACAATTAATTGCAATATGGCCACGGAAACCACAGTTGTAACAATTCCGCCGACTATGGTTACTGAATGTACTATGAATACTACGAGGTGTATAACGACTCTGTACACTGGTTCTTGGTGATCTCTGAGATGGTTGACGACCAAGAAAAAAAATTTACATTGAAATATACAAGTAAAAATATTACTGGAGACTGAATTAAATGCAAAATGAGCTGTCTTTACTCTTGCTAATAAAGAAATTAATTAATTAAATTTTTAAATCAATGTGAAAGTATAAAATAAAATTATTAAATTGTTAACTGGGAAATTTAAGTATTTTCTAAGAATGCATAGACAAAATTAAAATATAAATCATAAAAATAGCAATAAAAGAAAATAATTCACTGCAGAACAAGTGCAACAAATAAAGTGTAAAAATAATCACTGCAGTAATAAAGTGTCACTGGGAAAACTCAGGTTACATGATAAAATTAAAATATGAAGATCAAAAAAAAATAAACTGATTGAACACTTTAACTCTTAATTGTAAATTAGACAAAACAATTTACTCAAGCAGAGTAAAGAAAACACTTTACGTTAAAAGTACTTGAAATTGCATCAAGAGTGAATTTGTTCAAGAATTATAAAAATATGAATAAAATAAAACAAAGGAACAAAACGGGTAATATAACACTTACAGTTGCGGGGCACACTTCATTATAATATATTCTTACAACAAAATCCTGCTGTGACTGATACAACAAAATCTTGCTGTGATTGATACGACAAAAATTTGCTGGCAAAAATAATGGTACACAGTCTGCGAAAAAATTAGAGGAATGAGACACTGCTGGCATACGAAAAAAAAACACACATAGAAATAAATGAATAATTTAGTATACTGGGGTGAATATCACTGCATGAAATACAATGACAATTACTGGAGAATACAATGCTGAAAGAATACAATAAAAAAAATGAATCACTTCACACAGGGTGACTGACTGGTACACTACACAATAATACTTACTAGAGACAGGAGTAGCATAAAGAAAAACACAGAATAAAAATATAAGATAAGTGAAAACACTGAAAAATATTGTAAAAATAATGAGTCAAAGAAATACTGCGTTTACACTGAAAACACAAGGTTTAGAGTACACAAGCAATTTACTATAAATGTCTCACACACGCAAATGTCTTTAAATGCAAGAAAAATGTCTCAAGAAAATTATCACTGAAGTCTGGAGTAGTAGACGGGCGGTGAGGGCTGACGTCACCTACACTCACTGTTGTCGGAAGAATGCGCGTTCTCGTGGAACTCTCATAATTGGGTTTTCGTTGGCGCCAGCTACAATCTCTTGACCAATTATGTGAGCCAAAACAGTACTAGGACCCGGTACAAGGGTGCAAACAACCACAGGTAGATGAGGTGTCTAGTGGTGGGAGAGAGTGGTGGTGGTGGGGTGGTGTGAGTAGAGGGGGGGGTGGTGGGTGTGACTCTGCTGGCGCTCACTGGCGCGGACTCCACTCTCTACCCACGAAGGTGGCTTAATAACCCACTCTATGCCACAGGAATGGTGAAAACCACTCTTAGCATCCAACAGGGAGCACAAAGCGATATAGACAATACTTCAGAGGAACTTGGCTTACTTCTTACTGCATGGCTTACTTCTCTCTCTCAGCTGGGTTAGAAGCTGGGTTGGCTGACTGGCTTACCCCACGAGAATGGCTGACTGGAAGACGTGTAACGATGCACAAAGCACGGAGGAGCAGTTGGATGACAGGAGACAGGCTGGATGATAGGCTGACTGGCGTTCACTTCCACAGTCTGGCTTACTGACTGGCTTAATTGCAAAATCCGGGTCAACCCCTCGGAGATTGAAGCAATTAGCACACGAACTAAGCCAGGAAGCTTGAAACGGCTGCAACAGGCTTGCAGGCTGAAGGTTGTGAGTGAGAAGCGGCTGGCTGGAGGTTGTGAGGGGAGTAGGCGACTGGCTGGAGATTCACCTTTGACCCTGCCGCTACTTACAACAGTCTTGTAACGTCTTGAATTACCCTTAAAAACGTAAATCCACGCTCCACACCGGTGCCACCATTTATCATGTGGGAGTTCGATACGTGGATTAGGTAAGAAATACTCACGTAGGCTGTTATTACGTATAATTGCAGTTATGTGGAGAGAGCCCTTGCCAGCCGTACCTATCTCACTCGCTCCTCTCGTAACACTGACTGGCCGCCCACAGTACCCTATGTGAGGGGGCCTTTGATACTGCTGAGGTCAGCACAATATGAATTCAGATAGTGACTCAGGCAGAGACGGTTGGTCGTTGAGTCAACGGGACACTGGTCACTGGTAACTGGTTACTACTACTGAGACAGTGGCAGCATTATAGAACAGGGGCAGCATTATAGAGCAGTGGCAGCATTATAGAACAGTGGCAGCATTATGGAGCTGTGGCAGCATTATAGAACAGGAGCAGCATTATAGAACAGGAGCAGCATTATAGAGCAGTGGCAGCATTACAGAACAGTGGCAGCATTATAGAGCAGTGGCAGCATTATAGAACAGGAGCAGCATTATAGAGCAGTGGCAGCATTATAGAACAGGGGCAGCATTATAGAGCAGTGGCAGCATTATAGAACAGTGGCAGCATTATGGAGCTGTGGCAGCATTATAGAACAATGGCAGCATTATAGAACAGGAGCAGCATTATAGAGCAGTGGCAGCATTACAGAACAGTGGCAGCATTATGGAGCTGTGGCAGCATTATAGAACAGGAGCAGCATTATAGAGCAGTGGCAGCATTATAGAACAGGGGCAGCATTATAGAGCAGTGGCAGCATTATAGAAAAGGGGCAGCATTATAGAGCAGTGGCAGCATTATAGAACAGGGGCAGCATTATAGAGCAGTGGCAGCATTATAGAACAGGGGCAGCATTATAGAGCAGTGGCAGCATTATAGAACAGGGGCAGCATTATAGAGCAGTGGCAGCATTATAGAACAGAGGCAGCACTATAGAGCAGTGGCAGCATTATAGAACAGGGGTAGCATTATAGAGCAGTGGCAGCATTATAGAGCAGTGGCAGCATTATAGAGCAGTGGCAGCATTATAGAACAGGGGCAGCATTATCACATTTCCGGATGTTTACACTCACATGATTCATTCCTAATTTTATTATTTTATATTATAATAACATATAAGAGGTCTCGCGTGCAATATAAAATATACATCTAGTGGATTTTGAAAAGTGTTGCTTAAGTAGAGCGTTTACATTTGAGACTTGAGGAAAAAACAGAAATATTAGGCGTGAAAAAGTCTGTCATTTTCTGTGTTTTATAGGTAGCTGAGGCTCAAGCACTGATCCTGAGGTACTCCGAGGTCTCACTGGCTCTACTCTTCTCTAACAGTATCATGACAATTCTTATCGGTCTTTTCTACATCTCCTTAAAATTCAACGCCACAACCATTGCTTATTACGTATTCTTCAAACTCGTCACGACAATGACAATTCTTCATGCTCCTAGTTACCTTCAGGCTCAGGTAAAGTTCTTCATACTCCTAGTTACCTTCAGACTCAGGTAAAGTTCTTCATGCTCCTAGTTACCTTCAGGCTCAGGTAAAGTTCTTCATGCTCCTAGTTACCTTCAGACTCAGGTAAAGTTCTTCATGCTCCTAGTTACCTTCAGGCTCAGGTAAAGTTCTTCATGCTCCTAGTTACCTTCAGGCTCAGGTAAAGTTCTTCATGCTCCTAGTTACCTTCAGGCTCAGGTAAAGTTCTTCATGCTCTTAGTTACCTTCAGGCTCAGGTAAAGTTCTTCATGCTCCTAGTTACCTTCAGGCTCAGGTAAAGTTCTTCATATGCTCCTAGTTACCTTCAGGCTCAGGTAAAGTTCTTCATGCTCCTAGTTACCTTCAAGTTCAGGTAAAGTTCTTCATATGCTCCTAGTTACCTTCAGACTCAGTTAAAGTTAATTTTTAAAATAAGCATTTACCATCATCAGTAGATCAATACTAATAACTGGCGTATTCATTTCTGAGAAAATTTTGATAAAATGATCTTTAAATCATCAATAAAAATCAGTTAATATATAACAGATTTTTTAGTTGCAGAAAACAGCATCGAATACCATTTAATCTATGTCTACTCATATGATTATACATATAAATATATATATATATATATATATATATATATATATATAGATATATAGATATATATAGATATATATATTTATTTATTTATTTATTTATTTATTTATTTATTTATTTTTTATGAACACATCGGCCGAGTCCCACCAAGGCAGGGTGGCCCAAAAAAGAAAAACTTTCGTCATCATTCATTCCATCAGTGTCTTGCCAGAGGGGTGATTTTCACTACAGTTTATAAAACTGCAACATTAACACCCCTCTTTCAGAGTGCAGACACTGTACTTCCCATATCCAGGACTCAAGTCCGGCCTGCCGGACTATTATTATTATTATTATTAGTAGTAGTAGTAGTAGTAGTAGTAGTAGTAGTATTAGTAGTAGTAGTTGTAGTAGTATTACTCACGAAGTCATTCTGTTTCGCCACATTCTCTCTACATATCCGAATCACCTCAACAGCCCTTCCTCAGTCGTCTGGACAATAGTTTTCCCAATCCTGCACCTCCTCCTAACTTCCAAACTACGAATTCTCTGCATTATATTCACACCACACATTACCCTCAGACATGACATCTCCACTGCCTCCAGCCTTCTCCTCGCTGCAACATTCATCATCCATGCTTCACACCCATATAAGAGTGTTGGTACAACTATACTCTCATATATTTCCCTCTTTGCTTCCAAGGACAAAGTTCTTTGTCTCCACAGACTCTTAAGTGCACCGCTCACCCTTTTCCCCTCATCAGTTCTATAATTCACCTTATCTTTCATAGATCCATCTGCTGCTGACACGTCCACTCTCAAATATCTGAATATATTCACCTCTTCCAAACTCTCTCCCTCCAATCTGATATCCAATTTTTCATCACCTAATCTTTTTGTTATCCTCAGAACCTTACTCTTTCCTATATTCACTTTTAATTTTCTTCTTTTACATAACCTACCAAATTCATCCACCAACCTCTGCAACTTCTCTTCAGAATCTCCCAAGAGCACAGAGCCATCAGCGAAAAGCAACTTTGACAACTCCCAATTTGAGTTTGATTCTTTATCTTTTAACTCCACACCTCTTGCCAAGACCCTCTTACAACCCCATCTATAAATGTATTGAACAACCACGGTGAAATCACTCATCCTTGTCTAAGGCCTACTTTTACTGTGAAATATTCTCCCTCTTTCCTACATACTCTAACCTGAGCCTCCCTACCCTCGTAAAAACTCTACTGCTTTCAATAACCTACCTCCTGTACCATACACCTGCAACATCTGCCACATTGCCCCCCTATCCACTTTGTCATATTCCTTTTAAAATCCATAAATGCCACGAAAACCTCTTTGGCCTTATCTAAATACTGTTCACCTATATGTTTCACTGTAAACAGTTGGTCTACACACCGCCTGCCTTTCCTAAAGCCTCCCTGTTCATCTGCTACCCAACCCTCCGTCTCACTCTTCTTTCAATAAAAATTCTACCATAAATAACAAAAAAGGCACAATACCGTGACTGGAACGATACACAAATAACCCGCACATAAAAGAGAGAAGCTTACGACGACGTTTCGGTCAGACTTGGACCATTGACAAAGTCACACTAACCAGAGGTGGAGCAGGACGGCTATATATAGGCAGGAAGAGGTGGTGGTAGTAGTAGTAGTAGTTGTACAAGAATTGTATATAATACCGACAAGATGAAATTAAGACACATGCACAACACCCGGGCATCCCCATCGTAGACGCTTCGCCATCCAGCCAGCCACTGGATGGCGAAACGTCCACAACAAAGACAACCAGACGCCGCACATGTGTCTTAATTTCATCAGTAGTTGTAGTAGTAGTAGAAGAAGAAGAGGTAGTAGTAGTGGTAGCGTTAGAAGTGGGAAATAAGGAAGACGAGCCAGACAAATACAAAGGAAGGGGAGCACTGCTAGAGAGCTAGATGCCCACAGAGGAAGAGCAAGCGCACAGAGGTGCGTGAAAGGGGAAGTGGTGAAAAAATGAAGAAGGAACAGAAACACTATACAGGAGAGAGAAAAAGACAACCCAGAGGAGAAAAGGAAAGAGGAAAGGGGAAGAGGAAGAAGAAGAAAAAGAAAAAGAAAAAATGAGGATTCAGGTTGTCACGGGTGTTCTGAAGTTTGGAGCATTTTACAATGTAGTGGGAGAGGAAGGCATGTACAGAGACGAAGCCAGGGCTAAGGTTCATACAAGGAAAGTTGTGTATTAGAGAGGATTCAACTAGACGGCGACTGTTCGAGTTGGAAGTAGGGAAGACAGTTTTAGCAGAAGACCAGTCAATAGGATGGCTATGATCTCTGACGTGACAGAAAAGAGCATTGTTAGTGTCGGCAAGCCTAACACTATTTTTGTGCTCCCTAAGTCTGTCAGAAAGAGATCGACCAGTTTCTCCGAAGTATTGAAGAGGACAGGAGGAGCAAGAAATAGAGTAGACACCAGAAACATCTGTAGAGGGAGGAGAGGTATGAACGAGATTAGTGCGAAGAGTGTTAGTCTGGCGGAAGGTAAGCTTGATGTCTAAGGGACGGAGAGAATTGTTGAGATTAGAAAGACCGGAAATGTAGGGAAGGCAGAGGATAGAAGAGTTCCTATGAGTAGAGAGTTTGGGAGAGAAGAAATTGCGTTTAGCACGTGAGAGGGCAGAGTCTATGAAATGGGAAGGGTAGCCAAGACGGGAGAACGAATAATTCTCTCTCTTTTATGTACGGGTTATTTGTGTAAAACTCTACCGTACACTTTACCAGTTATACCCAACAGGGTTATCCCCCTATAATTTTTGCACTCTCTTTTGTCCCCTTTGCTTTTATACAATGGAACTATGCATGCTCTCTGCCAATCCCTAGGTACCTTACCCTCTCCCATACAGTTATTAAATAATAGCACCAACCACTCCAAAACTATATCCCCTCCTGCTTTTAACATTTCCATCTTTTTCCCATCAATCCCTGCTGCCTTACCTCCTTTCATTCTACCTACTGCCTCACGAATTTCCCCCACACTCACAACTTGCTCTTCCTCACTCCTGCAAGATGTTATTCCTCCTTGCCCTATTCACGAAATCACAGCTTCCCTATCTTCATGAAGATTTAACAATTCCTCAAAATATTCCCTCCATCTTCCCAATACCTCCATTTAATAACTCTTCTCTCCTATTTTTAACTGACAAATCCATTTGTTCCCTAGGCTTCCTCAATTTGTTAATCTCACTACAAAACCTTTTCTTATTTTCAATAAAATTAACAACATAAGAACATAAGAAAGTAGGAACACTGCAACAAGCCTACTGACCCATGCGAAGCAGGTCCATGCCACCCCTCTCCCCCCCGGCCTAGAACAATGACCACCTAGTCAGGTCACTTCCACTTAAAGAAGGAGCACAGCACCAGACCTGGTAGCCCAAGCTAGTCAGGTTCAACTCCAAACCCACCCACACCCATTCATGTATTTATCCAACCTATTTTAAAAACTACACAACGTCTTAGCGTCTATGACGATACTTGGGAGTTTGTTCCACTCATCCTCAACTCTATTACCAAACCAGTGTTTACCTATATCCTTCCTGAATCTGAACTTTTCCAACTTGAAGCCATTGCTGCGAGTCCTGTCTTGGCTGGATACTTTCAGCACGCTATTTACATCCCCTTTATTTATTAATTTTTTTCTATTTATACACCTCAATCACATCCCCCCCAATTCTACGCCTTTCGAGAGAGTGCAGATTCAGGGCCCTCAGTCTATCCTCATAGGGAAGATTTTTGATACATGGGATCAACTTTGTCATCCTACTCTTTACGTTTTCCAGTGCATTTATATCCATTCTGTAGTATGGTGACCAGAACTGTGCAGCATAATCTAAATGAGGCCTAACCAACGATACATAGAGTTGAAGAACAACCTGAGGACTTCTATTATTTATACTTCTAGATACGAAGTCAAGAATTCTGTTAGCTTTATTGCAAACACTTACGCACTGTTTTCTTGGTTCTAGATTACTGCTAACCAGAACTCCTAAATCCTTCTCGCAATCAGTAGCATTAAGATCTACACTATTCAGTTTATAAGTGGCATGGTTATTGTCCTGTCCAACATTTAGTATTTTGCATTTGTCTATATTAAACTGCATTTAACACTTCTCTGACCACTGCATCAGTCTATTCAAATCATCCTGGAGTGCTCTAGTGTCCTCAATAGAATGGATTGGACGGCCTATTTTGGTGTCATCAGCAAATTTGCTTATGTCGTTATTTATTCCCTCATGTATGTCGTTTATGTAAGTTGTGAACAACAACGGGCCCAACACTGACCCCTGTGGAACCCCGCTTGTGACGTGCCCCCATTCTGATTTCTCCCCATTTATGCAAACTCTTTGCTGCCTATTTGTCAACCACGCCTCTGCCAAGGATAAAATTTCTCCTCCTATTCCGCGTGCCTTAAGTTTCCTCAAAAGTCTCTGATGTTACCACAACAGTCCCTTCTTCATCGTCTCCTCCTCTCCATTTTCTTTCTTGATCCTCAGCTTCGTTCCATGCTGTCCGGCCACTGTCCAGGTTCCCTTCTTGACCTGAGGACTCACAACAGGAGGACTACTAAGAATCCTCTTGTTTTCCTCCGTCAATCGCCGTAACTCCATCATTTCGTTTACCAATTTTCCCACCAATTCTCATTCCCACTGAACTTCTTGCCAGAAACTCCTCATCCTGTGTAGTCACTCTTTCATAGTTTGGCCTCTCCCATCCTACTCCTGCTTCACTGTTCACTAGTAACTCAACTATGTATTCGAAGCTCAGAACCATCGAATCACTAGCTTTGATGAGCCTTTCATATGTGATTTCCTCGATGTCTGAACTACTCAAGGTGAATACGAGGGCCAGTCTTGCTGCTTCATCCTCAACTTTCTCTCTGGTAGTATCCCTAACATGTTGATGCATGAGGTTTTCCAGTACCACCTCCATCATCTTGGCTCTCCATGTTTCTGATCCCCCATGAGGTTCCAGGTTTACCCAGTCAATCTCCTTGTGATTAAAAATCACCCATAGCCATTAACTTTACCCTACTCATATCAGCCCTTCTGGTCACCTCAGCTAGCGTGTCTACCATTGTTCTGTTGTTCTTTTCATATTCATCTCTTGGCCTTCTGCTGTTCTGTGGTGGGTTGTACATTACTTTGTGTGTGTATGTGTGTGTGTGTGTGTGTGTGTGTGTGTGTGTGTGTGTGTGTGTGTGTGTGTGTGTGTGTGTGTGTGTGTGTCTGTCTGTTTGTTTGTGCCTGTGTGTGTGTGTGTACTCACCTAACCCACCTAATTGTGATTGCAGGGGTCGAGACTCAGCTCCTGGCACCGACTCTTCACTGACCGCTACTGGGTCCTCCCTCTCCCTGCTCCATGAGCTTTATCATACCTCGTCTTAAAACTATGTATGGTTCCTGCCTCCACTACATTGCTTACCAGGTTATTTCACTTCCTAACAACTCTGTGGCTGAAGAAATATTTCCTAACATCCCTTTGACTAATCTGAATCTTCAGCTTCCAATTGTGACCCCTTATTTCTGTGTCCCATCTCTGGAACATCCTATCTCTGTCCACCTTGTCTATTCCATGCAGTATTTTGTATGTCTTTATCATGTCTCCCCTGACTCTCCTGTCCTCCAGTGTTGTCAGACTGATTTCCCTTAACCTTTCTTCATAGGACATTCCCCTTAGCTCTGGAACCAGCCTTGTTGCAAACCTTTGCACTTTCTCTAATTTCTTGACGTGTTTGACCAGGTGTGGGTTCCAAATTGGTGCTGCATACTCCAGTATGGGCCTGACGTACACAGTGTATAAAGTCTTGAACGATTCCTTACTGAGGTACCAGAACACTATTCTCAGGTTTGCCAGGCACCCATATGCCGCAGCATTTATCTGGTTAATGGGTGCTCCTGGCGATGTACTCGGTATTATACTCACTCCTAGATCTTTCTCCTTGAGTGAGGTTTGCAGTCTTTGGCCTCCTAGCTTATACTGTCTGCGGTCTTATTTGCCCTTCTCCGATCTTCATGACTTTGTATTTGGCGGGGTTAAATTCTAGGAGCCAGTTGCTGGACCACGCATCCAGCCTTTCCAGGTCTCTTTGTAGACCTGTCTGGACCACATCTGATATAATTCTCCTCATTAACTTCACATCATCTGCAAACAGGGACACTTCAGAGTCTAGCCCTTCCGTCATCTCGTTCACATGTACCAAGAATAGCACTGGTCGCAGGACTGACCTCTGAGGGACCCCGCCCGTCACAGGCTCCCACTGTAATACCTCATCACGGACCATGACTCGCTGTTGCCTCACTGTTAGGTATTCTCTGATCCATTGTAGTGCCCTTCCTGTTATATGTGCCTGATCCTGTAGCTTCTGAACTAATCTCTTGTGAGGAACTCTGTCGATGGCCTTCTTGCAGTCCAAGAAAATGCAATCAAGCCACCCCTCCCCCCCATTTCTTACTTCAGATACCTTGTCATAAAACTATTAGGTTTGTGACACAGAATTTACCTTCCATGAATCCGTGCTGGTTGTTGTTTATAATCTTGTTCCGCTACAGATGCTCCACAACTTTCCTCCAGGTAATCTTTTCCATGACTTTGCATACTATACACTTCAGTGACACTGGTCTATAGTTTAGTGCTTCATTTCTGTCTCCTTTCTTTAACATGGGGACTATATTTGCCTTCTTCCATTCTCCAGGTAGTTGCCCAATTTCAAGGGAAGTGTCCCACCGCCTTTGAGGTATCAAGGTAACTTAGGAGCTTCTTCACCTCTTCCTCAGTTGTGTGTAATTCATCCAACACTTCTTGGTATATCCCTTGTTGGTGTACCCCACTGTTTTGTCTTCCCAGTGTCCTATCAGCCTCCACTGTAAATACTTCCTGAAATCTCATGTTGAGCTCCTCACATACTTCTTGTTCACTTCTTGTGAGCTCTCCACCTTCTTTCCTGAGCCTGATTACTTGGTCCTTGACGGTTGTCTTCCTTCTGATGTGGCTGTAAAGCAGTTTCGAGTCAGACTTGACTTTTGATGCCGTCATTTTTATACTGCCACTGGGCCTCCCTCCTTATCTGTGCATACTCATTTCTGGCTCGTCGACTAATCTCTTTATTTTTCTGTTGTTACAAAGTCCATCATTTCGTTTACTGACTTTCCTACCAGCTCCCATTCCCACTGAAGCTCCTGCAGGAAGGTCCTCCTTCCTGTGTAGTCCCCTCCCTTAATCGGGCAGACCGCAAAATATATGGGTCTGAGCACGTGATTTTCTGCGCGTGTCATCCTACTCTTGCCGCGCATCTAGATTCCTGTTCTTTATTTCTGACCATTCACAAGCCTTCCCTGAGTCGCTTCAGCTAAGTGGTGCTGTCCTGTTCTTGCTTCCCATTGGTTGAGAGACCAAGATGTAAACACTTCTGGCTTGGCACCGCCGAGAATAATATTTTTTTCATCTAGTGAGACTCAAATTCCCTTGGATTTTATCCTCTACAATGTCTGTAAGTACTGATTGTTATGTCTAGTGCGTAAATGAATAGTTTGGGCATATTTTGATATATATATATATATATATATATATATATATATATATATATATATATATATATATATATATATAAAGGCTGTGTGAAGCATAATATGAGTGTACCATGCAAATGAAAATAGTGCAACAAAAGAGACCTCAAAAAATTTTGTTGTGCCCTTTTAGGGGGAGTTTTCAATTTCAGTAAATAAATATTTATAAAAAAAATATATCTATTGCTTATATGAATTTTGTAGTGGCCTGGATGTGTACAGAACGTTTTTATTGTCCTTCCAGATCAATGAGAAATTGTTTTATTGTGAGCCCTCCAACACCAAGTCAAAATGTCTGTGTTTTGGAGGAAAGTGACTCAGAACTGGAGGTAGATGACCCAGAATTGCTTGCTTGAAAGTGGTGATGAATACTTGCCACTGGATGCAGAGGTGTCAAGTGATGAGGAGAAAGAAACACCAGCCAAAAAGTGAAAAGTAGTCAAGAAAAAGAAAGGTATTAGGATCGAGGAGATGCCTGTTGAACAAGAACAATTATACCACATCGTCATTTTATTGCTTCATATGCAAAGTAAATCTATGCATAAAGAAGGATAAAAATTGCTTCATACCCTTCCATTCTAGCAATTAGTAACATACAATGACTGTTCTTTCTCAGGGAATTCAGGAATATGGGACTTGAAAATTTTATCCCTTTGCAATGTGTCAATGTAGCAATTTGGTTTCTTTTTATATTTTTCTAATTCCTAAAAAAAGGTTTGGATACAAGTTCCATTTATGTTTTTTATATTGTCTGCTTGGATAATAACTTAAAAAAATAGTTATTTGCTGTGAAGATTTTGGTTAGTGGCACACACAGCGTCTCTGCTCCCTCTCTAGGGACCCATGGAGAGATGTTGTCCGGTCCCACCACCTTTGAGGTATCAAGGTCACTTAGGAGCTTCTTCACCTTTTCCTCAGTTGTGTGTAATTCATCCAACACTTCTTGGTATATCCCTTGTTGGTGTACCCCACTGTTTTGTCTTCCCAGTGTCCTTTCAGCCTCCACTGTAAATACTTCCTGAAATCTCATGTTGAGCTCCTCACATACTTCTTGGTCATTTCTTGTGAGCTGCCCACCTTCTTTCCTCAGCCTGATTATCTGGTCCTTGATGGTTGTCTTCCTTCTGATGTGGCTGTAAAGCAGTTTCGGGCCAGACTTGACTTTTGATGCCATTCCATTTTTATACTGCCACTGGGCCTCCCTCCTTATCTGTGCATACTCATTTCTGGCTTGTCTACTAATCTCTTTATTTTCCTGTTGTTACGAAGTCCATCATTTCGTTTACTGACTTTCCTACCAGCTCCCATTCCCACTGAACCTCCTGCAGGAAGGTCATCCTTCCTGTGTAGTCCCCCCTTTTATAGTTTGGCTTTTCCCATTTTACTCCTGTTACCCTCTCCACTTTTTGCTCCATGATGTATTCAAAGCTCAGAACCATGTGGTCACTAGTTCCAATGGGCCTTTCATATGTTATGTGCTCAATGTCTGAGGTACTCAGGGTGAACACAAGGTCCCGTCTTGCTGGTTCATCCTCCTCTCTCTCTCTCTCTGGTAGTGTCCCTAACATGTTGGTGCAGGAGGTTTTCCAGTACCACATCCATCATCTTGGCTCTCCATGTTTTGGGACCCCCATGTGACTCCAGTTTTCCCAATCAACTCGAGTGAGCCCTTCTTGCCACCTTAGCTTGTGTGTCCACCATTGCTCTGTTGCACTCATCATATTCCTCTCTTGGCCTCCTTGTGTGTTATACATCACTGCAGTAACTACCTTATATTTCCCTGACTGAAATGTACCTACTATGTAATTCCTTTCTCCAATCTCATCCATTCCTTCCATTTCTTAATAAACCCACCAGTTTTTAATTAGCAGTGCAACCCTTCCTCCCTCTCTGTTCCTTCTATCCTTCCTCAGAAACTGATCCTGGTGGGAAGATTGCATATGTTATTGTCCCAGTGACTTTTGTTTCTGTGACCACTATGATGTCTGGGGACATCTCTGTGATTCTTTCATGCCACTCCTCGCATTTATTCGTTATTCCATCCACATTCGTGTACCAAACCTTCAACTTCTTTTCTATAACTGTGGTTTGGGGAGAAAGGTGGGGGTTAGGGGGAGCAGGTGCCCTGGCAAGGGCCTATAGGGGGTTGCTGTGGGGTTGGGGTCTGTGGTGTAGGGGTGGGGGCAGAGGGCCTAAGGGGGCTTTCACTGGGGGTGGGGGTTGTGGTGAGGGGGATGGGGCAGAGGACCTATGGTGGTAACAGTGGGGGTGGGGGTTGTGGTGAGGGGGATGAGGATAGAGGGTACAGTGTGTGGGTTGCTGTGGGTTACTGTGAGGGTAGGGTTAGTGGTAAGGGGGATGAGGGGAGAGGGCACATTGTGTGGGTTACTGTGGGTTTCTGTGGAGGTGGGGTTTGAGCTGATGGGGATGTGTGTGTTGCTGTGGGTTTCTGTGGAGGTGGCGTTTGTGCTGAGGGGGATGTGGGGGTTACTGTGGGTTTCTGTGGGGGTGGGGTATGTGCTGAGGGGGATAGGGGCAGAGGGTACAGTGAGTGGGTTTTGGGTTAGGTTGTTTGATTGCTTTGGGATTGCCATGATTGTGTTCCTTTTGTGGGTGGTACTGGAGGAGGTTGTGTTTGTTCTTCCACCTGGGCCTGATTTCTCCTGCTCCCCAACTTCCTTGCCTCCCATTCATCCTTGTGACATTGCACCCTCTCTTTCAATATCATCCTTTCTTCTTGTGTTCTGTCTCGGTCGAGGTACACACTCTGGAACTCCCGATTGTCCCTTAGGCCCACTTTCTCCTGCAGGATCCAATTTCGAGCTGACTCTGTCTTGAAAATCACTTTGATTGGACTCTTTTTTTCCTCTCCCAAACCATGCACTTCTCCTAAAATTTGTCAGCTGGGTCATATCGTCCTCTCCTATTGCTTTCAATCGTTTTTTTTCTCCTGTTTCCTTGCCTTGTAAGTTTCCCCATCTACTTCTTGGAGCCCAGAGACAAAAACTGCCCTCTCCCTTTCGTCCTCCCACTGTACTTCCCTGAGCATTCTCTGATACGAATTAGTTCCTGCCATTGATGCGTTGCTTCCTACTGTCTCCTCCCTATGCAGTGTCCCTGTGCTTATCTGTTCCTGGACATGGCAGTTGTCTATTAGAGCCTCTGTGTATAGCCTAGCTCCTTCGTTGTCTTTGGTCCCCTCATTAGTTTCTGCTGTTCTCCCTTCCTTTTCCTGGGCCCACCTTGGGTCTGATAGAGTCATCGTGTACAGTCCACTCATTGGTGACTGATGTAGCAGTCCTTGGTGTCGTGGCTGTACTGTCCTTCGGTTCTTTAGGCTATTTCACACTTATTAGTTCTTCTACTAAGCTCTGTATCTTAGCTTCAGCTGCTGTGATTTGTAATTCCCATTTTCTGCTCTCCTCAGCTCTTTTCTCTTCCATTTTCTTGCTGAGCTCTTCTACCCTCCTCCCCCACTCCTCTTTTCTTCTTGTGAGCTCTACCTCTCAGTCTTCTCTCCCAGGTCCATCCCTCGCTTCATCAACCATTCCTCTGGTTCTCTCTCTGGGTTTTTGGTGTTCCATGTTTTTTTCCACAGGATATGCCAAGAGTGCATGTGTAGAGGGGGCTGTTTGTTGTGGGGAGGGAGGAGGGGTGTTTGTTGTGGGAAGAAGGGGGGAGGAGGCAGGGAGGGGAAGAGGATAGTGAGCTGGAGGGGGGACAGCAGCAGAGGGAAGAGAGATGGGCGAAGGCTAAGGGGGACAGGGAGAAAAGCAATGGGGGGGGATGTGAGTAGAAGGAGTAGGGAGGATGAGAAGGGAGATGAAGAGGGAGAGAAAGTGGGATAGAGAAAGAGAGATAGAGAGAGAACGTGATTGGGAAAGTGTGAGAGACTGTGAGTGAGAGAGTTAAAGAGAGTGAGAGAGAGGGCAAGGGAGTGTGAGAGAGTGTGCGAGTGTGGAGCATGTGAGTTGGGTAGGATCAGCCTTTGGAGTGTTTGTAGACCTAGGAGGCGAGGGGAGAGGGAGCAGGAGAAGGAAGAGGAGGTAAAGGGGGAGATGGAGGAGGAGGAGGTATAGGAAGAGGGAGGGATAGTAGAATAGGAGAGAGGGAGAAAGAGAAAGTGGAATAGGAGAGGGGGAGAGAGAGAAAGAGAGAGATAGAAGAGATAAAAGGAGAGAGAGTGAGAAGGAAGAGGAGGTGAAGGGGGAGATGGAGGAGTAGGAGGAGGAAGGGATAGTGGAATAGGAGAGAGGGAGAGAGAGAAAGTAGAATAGGAGAGAGGGAGAGAGAGAAAGAGAGAGGTAGAGGAGATAAAAGGAGAGAGTGTAGGTGAACTGTGGGTGTTGGAGTGGGTATGTGAGATATATCCAATAGGGTAGGGACTACAAGTCTTTGTGAGTGAGAATTTATGGCCCTCTTATGTTCACATGTGTGTGTGCGTTACTATCCTGCCACCCGAGCCGAAGCAGGGGTAGAGGAGGAAGAGGGGGGAAGGATAATCTCTCTGTCAGACTTTTGGGCCTATCCTAGGTTCTCCACACGCTTGCTGCTATGTACTGTGCCTTTGCCTGTGCACCCACTTGTGTATACCTGGAGCTATACTTACTTATTGAATAAACAATGTTAGTGTTAGTTGTCCGACCCTACTGCCTGTTCACGCACTACAGTGCCTGTGGTTCCACACTTAATCCCCTCCCCAATTCTACTCCTCTGTTAAGTGTTTAGTGCCCTAAGTTTGATATTCAGCTCTCCAGAGCAGGGTTTATGACCCTCAGCTATCAGTAACACAGGGCCAGTTACCACTTTGCAACCACAAAAAAGGCTACACGTTACATCTGGCATGCTTCCCGTTCTGGTTCCTCTCCTATTTCTTCTTCACAGTATTCACTAAATACTGTATTCACTAACTCCTCTATCACTGTATGCAATATACACTGGATTCACTAACTCAACCATCCTTATCTCTTATCTCCCCGGCTTGGGTCACACTTACTCTGCTTGAATTTTGGTATTAGGATGTGGCACTATCACCTACACCCACACCCATTCATCTCTCTCTCTCTCTCTCTCTTAGCATTGATTCAAATTGTTTTCATGTATCTGTGTCCTTCACCTCCCTTTTCTGAGTGGGATAGATCGTGTATCACTTCTCGGGTTGTTCACTGACACTGTCAACTTTCGACGACACTGGCAGTGGCTTTGATTGGCCAATAACAACTAAAGATTCACGAGCAAAAATGAACTATTGCTACCGCGCTCGCGCGCGCGCGCGTGTGTGTGTGTGTGTGTGTGTGTGTGTGTGTGTGTGTGTGTGTGTGTGTGTGTGTGTGTGTGTGTGTGTGTGTGTGTGTGTACTCACCTATTTGTACTCACCTATTTGTGGTTGCAGGGGTCGATTCACAGCTCCTGGCCCCGCCTCTTCGCTGATTGCTACTAGGTCCTCTCTCTCCCTGCCCCATGAACTCTATCATACCTCGCCTTAAAACTATGTATGGTTCCTGCCTCCACTACATCACTTTCTAGGCTATTCCATGGCCTGACTACTCTGTGACTGAAGAAATACTTCCTAACATCCCTTTGATTCATCTGAGTCTTCAACTTCCAATTGTGACCTCTTGTGTCTGTGTCCCATCTCTGGAACATCCCGTCTTTGTCCACCTCGTCTATTCCGCGCAGTATTTTATATGTCGTTATCATGTGTCCCCTGACCCTCCTGTCCTCCAGTGTCGACAGGCCGATTTCCCTCAACCTTTCTTCATAGGACAATCCCCGTAGCTCTGGGACTAGTCTTGTTGCAAACCTTTGCACTTTCTCTAATTTCTTGACGTGCTTGACTAGGTGTGGATTCCAAACTGGTGCTGCATACTCCAGTATGGGCCTGACGTAGATGGTATACAGAGTCTTAAACGAATCCTTACTGAGGTATCGGAACGCTATCCGTAGGTTTGCCAGGCGCCCGTATGCTGCAGCAGTTATCTGATTGATGTGCGCCTCAGGAGATATGCTCGGTGTTATACTCACCCCCAGATCTTTTTCCTTGAGTGAGGTTTGCAGTCTTTGGCCATCTAAACTACATTGTGTCTGCGGTCTTCTTTGCCCTTCCCCAATCTTCATGACTTTGCATTTGGCAGGGTTAAATTCAAGGAGCCAGTTGCTGGACCAGGCTTGTAGCCTGTCCAGGTCTCTTTGTAGTCCTGCCTGATCCTCGTCCGATTTGATTCTTCTCATTAACTTCACATCATCTGCAAACAAGGACACTTCTGAGTCTATCCCTTCCGTTATGTCGTTCACATATACCAAGAACAGCACAGGTCCTAGGACTGACCCCTGTGGATCCCCGCTTGTCACAAGCGCCCACTCTGACACCTCGTCGCGTACCATGACTCGTTGTTGCCTCCCTGTCAGATATTCTCTGATCCATTGCAGTGCCTTTCCTGTTATGTGTGCCTGGTCCACTAGCTTTTGCAGTAACCTCTTGTGAGGAACTGTGTCGAAGGCCTTCTTGCAGTCCAAAAATATGCAGTCGATCCACCCCTCTCTCTCTTGTCTTACTTCTGTGTGTGTGTGCGTGTGTGTGTGTGTGTGTGTGTGTGTGTGTGTGTGTGTGTGTGTGTGTGTGTGTGTGTGTGTGTGTGTGTGTGTGTGTGTGTGTATGAGTGTGTGTGTGTGTGTGTGTGTGTGTGTGTGTGTGTGTGTGTGTGATCACCTAATTCACCTAATTGTGGCTGCAGGGGTCGAAACTCAGCTCCTGGCCCCGCCTCTTCACTGATTGCTACTAGGTCCTCTCTCTCTCTGCTTCCTGAGCTTTATCATACCTCTTCTTAAAACTATGTATGGTTCCTGCCTCCACTACTTCACTTGCTAGGCTATTCCACTTCCTGACGACTCTATGACTGAAGAAATACTTCCTAACGTCCCTGTGACTCGTCTGAGTCTTCAGCTTCCAGTTGTGACCCCTTGTTCCTGTGTCCACTCTCTGGAACATCCTATCTCTGTTCACCTTATCTATTCCCTGCAGTATCTTGTATGTCGTTATCATGTCTCCCCTGACCCTTCTGTCCTCCAGTGTCGTCAGTTCGATTTCCCTCGACCTTTCCTCGTGCGACATCCCCCTGAGCTCTGGAACTAGCCTTGTTGCAAACCTTTGTACTTTCTCTAACTTCTTGACGTGCTTGACCAGGTGTGGGTTCCAGACTGGTGCTGCATGCTCCAGTATGGGCCTGACATACACAGTGTACATCGTCTTGAACGATTCCTTATTTAGGTATCGGAACGCTATTCTCAGGTTTGCTAGGCGCCCGTATGCTGCAGCAGTTATTTGGTTGATGTGTGCCTCCGGTGACGTGCTCTGTGTTATGGTCACCCGAAGGTCTTTCTCCCTGAGTGAGGTCTGTAGTCTTTGTCCACCTAGCCTATACTCTGTCTGCGGTCTTCTTTGCCCCTCCCCAATCTTCATGACTTTGCATTTGGCAGGATTGAATTCGAGAAGCCAGTTTCTGGACCACATGTCCAGCCTGTCCAGGTCTCTTTACAGTCCTGCCTCATCCTCATCCGATTTAATTCTTCTCATCAACTTCACATCATCTGCGAATATGGACACTTCAGAGTCTATTCCTTCCATCATGTCGTTTGCATATATCAAAAATAGCACTGGCCCTAGAACTGACCCCTGTGGGACCCCGCTCGTCACAGGCGCCCACTGTGATACCTCTTCACGTACCATGACTCGTTGTTGCCTCCCTGTCAGGTATTCCCTGATCCATTGCAGTGCCCTCCCTGTTACATGCGCCTGATCCTCCAGCTTCTGCACTAATCTCTTGTGGGGAACTGTGTCAAAGGCCTTCCTGCAGTCTAGGAAAATGCAATCAACCCACCCCTCTCTCTCGTGTCTTACTTCTGTTACCTTGTCATAAAACTCCAGGAGGTTTGTGATACAAGATTTGCCTTCCATGAACCCATGCTGGTTCTTATTTATAATCTTGTTCCGTTCCAGGTGTTCGACCACTCTCCTCCTGATAATCTTCTCCATGACTTTGCACACAATACATGTCAGAGACACAGGTCTGTAGTTCAGCGCCTCGTTTCTGTTTCCTTTCTTAAATATGGGGACTACATTTGTTGTCTTTCATTTCTCAGGTAGTTGCCCAGTTTCAAGGGATGTGTTGAAGATTGTGGTTAGAGGCACGCACAGCATCTCTGCTCCTTTACTAAGGACCCATGGGGAGATGTTGTCCTGTCCCATCGCCTTTGAGGTATCAAGGTCACTTAGCAGCTTCTTCACCTCCTCCTCGGTTGTTCGTATGTCATCCAACACTTGGTGGTATATTCCCTCTTGATGTTCCCTTCTGTACTGACTTCCCACAGCCTTTCCTGTCTCTACTGTAAAAACTTCCTTAAATCTCCTGTTTAGCTCCTCACATACGTCCTGGTCATTTCTTGTGAGTTCTTCCCCTTCTGTCCTTAATCTGATCACCTGGTCTTTGACTGTTGTCTTCCTCCTGATGTGGCTATGCAACAGTTTCGGGTCAGTCTTGATTTTCGATGCTATGTCATTTTCATACTGTCGCTGGGCCTCCCTCCTTACCTGTGCGTACTCGTTCCTGGCTCTGCGACTGATCTCCCTATTTTCGTGTGTTCTCTGCCTTCTGTACTTCCCGTTGTTTCTGTTGCCCTTGGGAATAAACCTTTCCAATGCCTCTTTGCATTTTGTTGTTACATATTCCATCATTTCATTTACTGGCTTTCCTGCCAGTTCTCTGTCCCATGGGACGTCCTGCAGGAAGTTCCTCAACCCTATGTAGTCCCCTCTTTTGTAGTCAGGCTTTTTCCATTCAACTCATGTTACTCTCTCCACTTGCAGCTCTACTATATATTCAAAGCACAGAATCACGTGGTCGCTAGCTCCTAGGGGACTCTCATACATGATGTCCTCAATGTCTGAACTGTCCAGGGTGAACACAAGGTCCAATCTTGCTGGTTCATCCTCCACTCTCACTCTGGTAGTGTCCTTAACATGTTGGTGCATGAGGTTTTCCAGCACCACGTCCATCATCTTGGCTCTCCATGTTTCGAGACCCCCATATGGCTCCAAGTTTTCCCAGTCAATCTCCCTGTGGTTGAAATCCCCCATAACCAGCAACTTTGCTGTGCTGGAGTGAGCTCTTCTTGCCACCTTAGAGTGTGTCCACCATTGCTTTGTTGCTCTCTTCATATTCCTCTCTTGGCCTCCTACAGTTCTGTGGTGGATTATTCATCACTGCAATGAATACCTTGTGTTCCCCAGACTGAAGTGTTCCTACTATGTAGACTCTTTCTCCCATCTCATCTATGCCTTCCATTTTCTCGAATTTCCATCTGTTTTTTACTAGCAGAGCAACCCCACCTCCCCCTCTGCCCCTTCTATCTTTCCTCATGATCTGGTATCCTGGTGGGAAGATTGCATCTGTTATTGTCCCCGTGAGTTTCGTCTCTGTAACTGCTATGATGTCTGGTGACTTCTCATTGATTCTTTCTTGCCATTCCTCATGTTTATTCGTTAATCCATCTGCATTTGTGTGCCAAACCTTCAACTTCTTTTCTAATACTGTAACTGTGGTGCATGGGGTGGAAACAGAGGGATCGGTGTGTGATGGTTGGTTTGGATTGTTCAGTTGCCTTGGGGGTGTCGTGGCTGGGGTCCTTCTGCAGGTGTTTCTGGGGGGTGTGCTTGTCCTTCCACTTGTTCCTGGGTTATTCTGCTCTCCTTTTTCATTTCCTCCCATTTCTCCTTTCGCTTCTGAACTCTCTCTTTCATCGTCCTCCTTTCCTCCTGTGTTCTGTCTCGATTGAGGTACACACTCTTGAACTCCTGCCTGCCTCTCAGCTGTGCTTTCTCCTGCAGGATCATGGTTCGGGTTGATTCTGCCTTGAAAATTACTTTGAGAGGCAGATTCCTTTTCTCTTTGAACCACCCGATTCTCCGAAAAATTGCCACCTGGGTCATGTCTCCCTCGCCTATCACCTTCATGATACCTTCAATCGCTTTTTTCTCCTCCTGCTTTCTTTCCTCATAAGTTTCCCCTTTAGCTTCGTCTAGCCCATAGACAAACACTGATCTCTCCCTTTCCACCTCCCACTGTAACTCCCATTGCATCCTCTGATGTGTTTTAGTTCCTTCCAGTGGAGTGTTCCTTCCTTCAGTCCCTTCCCTAGCTATGGCCCCTATCCTACTTGGTTTCTCCTTCCTGCTTACCTGTTCCTGTGTGTGTGTGTGTGTGTGTGTGTGTGTGTACTCACCTATTTGTACTCACCTATTTGTGGTTGCAGGAGTCGAGCCATAGCTCCTGGCCCCGCCTCTTCACTGATTGCTACTAGGTCCTCTCTCTCCCTGCTCCATGAGCTTTATCATACCTCGCCTTAAAACTATGTATGGTTCCCGCCTCCACTACTTCACTTTCTAGGCTATTCCACGGCTTGACTACTCTATGATTGAAGAAATACTTCCTAACATCCCTTTGATTCATCTGAGTCTTCAACTTCCAATTGTGACCTCTTGTGTCTGTGTCCCATTTCTGGAACATCCCGTCTTTGTCCACCTCATCTATTCCGTGCAGTATTTTATATGTCGTTATCATGTCTCCCCTGACCCTCCTGGCCTCCAGTGTCGTCAGGCCGATTTCCCTCAACCTTTCTTCGTAGGACAATCCCCGTAGCTCTGGGACTAGTCTTGTTGCAAACCTTTGCACTTTCTCTAATTTTTTGACGTGCTTGACTAGGTGTGGATTCCAAACTGGTGCTGCATACTCCAGTATGGGCCTGACGCAAATGGTATACAGAGTCTTGAACGAATCCTTACTGAGGTATCGGAACGCTATCCGTAGGTTTGCCAGGCGCCCGTATGCTGCAGCAGTTATCTGATTGATGTGCGCCTCAGGAGATATGCTCGGTGTTATACTCACCCCCAGATATTTTTCCTTGAGTGAGGTTTGCAGACTTTGGCCATCTAAACTATATTGTGTCTGCGGTCTTCTTTGCCCTTCCCCAATCTTCATGACTTTGCATTTGGCAGTGTTAAACTCAAGGAGCCAGTTGCTGGACCAGGCTTGTAGCCTGTCCAGGTCTCTTTGTAGTCCTGCCTGATCCTCATCCGATTTGATTCTTTTCATTAACTTCACATCATCCGCAAACAACGACACTTCTGAGTCTATCCCTTCCGTTATGTCATTCACATATACCAAGAACAGCACAGGTCCTAGGACTGACCCCTGTGGAACCCCGCTTGTCACAGGCGCCCACTCTGACACCTCGTCACATACCATGACTCGTTGTTGCCTCCCTGTCAGGTATTCTCTGATCCATTGCAGTGCCTTTCCTGTTATGTGTGCCTGGTCCTCTAGCTTTTGCAGTAACCTCTTGTGAGGAACTGTGTCGACGGCCTTCTTGCAGTCCAAAAAAATGCAGTCGATCCACCCCTCTCTCTCTTGTCTTACTTCTGTCACCTTGTCATAAAACTCTAGTAGGTTAGTGGCACAGGATTTTCCCTCCCTGAAACCATGCTGGTTGCCAATTATACACTTGTTTCTTTCCAGGTGCTCCACCACTCTCCTCCTGATGATCTTCTCCATGGCCTTGCATACTATACACGTTAGTGATACAGGTCTGTATTTGAGTGCCTCATGTCTGTCTCCCTTTTTAAAAATTGGGACTAAATTTGCCATCTTCCATACCTCGGGGAGTTGCCCAGTTTCAAATGATGTGTAGAAGATCTTTGTTAATGGTACACACAATATCTCTGCTCCCATTTTAAGGACCCACGGAGAGATGTTGTCTGGTCCCACTGCCTTTGAGGTGTCAAGTTCGCATAGCAGCTTCTTCACCTCCTCCTTGGTTATATATACCTCATCCAGCACTTGCTGGTGCACCCCCCTGCTCTGATTTCGTGGAGTTCTACTGGTTTCCACTGTAAATACTTCTTTAAATCGCGTGTTGAGCTCCTGACATACCTCCCGGTCGTTTCTTGTGAATTCCCCATCACCCTTCCTCAGTCTGATTACCTGGTCCTTGACTGTTGTTTTCCTCCTGATGTGGCTGTACAACAGCTTCGGGTCAGTCTTGACTTTCGATGCTATGTCATTTTCATATTGTCGCTGAGCCTCCCTTCTTATCTGTGCATATTCGTTTCTGGCTCTTCGGCTAATCTCTTTATTTTCCTGAGTTCTCTGTCTTCTGTACCTTTTCTATTCTCTAGTACACCTAGTTTTTGCCTCCCTACACCTTTGGGTGAACCAAGGACTCGTTCTGTTCTTCCCATTATTTCTGTTTCCCTTGGGAACAAACCTCTCCTCTGCCTCCTTGCATTTTGTTGCCACATAGTCCATCATTTCTTGTACTGGTTTTCCTGTCAGTTCCCTCTCCCACTGAATGTCTTGAAAGAAGTTCCTCAAGCCTGAGTAGTTCCCCCTTTTGTAGTTTGCTTTTTCCCACCCTATTCCTGCTGCTCTCTCCACTTGTAGCTCAACTATGTAGTCGAAGCACAGAACCACATGATCACTAGCTCCCAGGGGCCTTTCATACATGATATCCTCGATGTCAGAACTACTCAAGGTGAATACAAGTTCCAGTCTTGCTGGTTCATCCTCTCCTCTCTCTCTGGTAGTGTCTCTAACATGTTGATGCATGAGGTTTTCCAGTACCACATCCATCATCTTGGCTCTCCATGTTTCGGGACCCCCATGGGGCTCCAGGTTTTCCCAGTCAATCTCCTTGTGATTGAAATCACCCATAACTAGTAACTTTGCTCCCCCCATGTGTGCTCTCCTGGCCACCTCGGCTAGTGTATCGACCATTGCTCTGTTGCTCTCATCGTATTCTTCTCTTGGCCTCCTGCAGTTCTGTGGTGGGTTGTACATTACTGCAATTATCACCTTATGTCCCTCAGACTGGATTGTTCCTACTAAGTAGTCGCTTTCGCCCGTGCCATCCATTCCTTCAATTTTCTCCAACCCCCACTGGTTTTTAATGAGCAATGTGTGTGTGTGTGTGTGCGTGTGTGTGTGTGTACTCTTCTATTTGGGGTTACATGGGTCGAGTCACAGCTCCTATCCCTCCTCTTCGCTGGTCACTTCTAGATCCACTCTCTTCCTTCTCCATGAGTTTTGTTGTATCTCTTCTTAAAGCAATGTGTGAATCCTGCCATCACTACATCACTGACCAGATTGTTCCACTTCCTGTCAACTCTATGGTTGAAGAAATACTTCATAATATCCCTGTGATTAATAGAGTTTTCACCTTCCACTTGTATTCCCTTGTTGCTATGACCCATCTCTGAAACTTCCTGTCTGTTTCTACACTCTCACATCCTCTCAGTATTTTATTTATCGTTATTATGTCCTCCCTATCTTTCCTATTCTCCGGTGTCATAAGGTTGATTTCCCTTAACCTCTCCTGTAGGACATACCCTTTAGCTTCGGGACTAGTGTTGTTTGCATCTTTCTTGACTTTCTTGACGTGCTTGACGCGGTGTGGGTCCTGTATACTCCAATGTGGGCCTGACATACACGGTGTACAGAGTCTTGAATGATTCTTTATTCAGGTGTCGAAACGCTATTTTTAGGTTTGCCTGGGGTCCATATGTTGCAGCAGTTATTTAGATGATGTGTGCTTCAGGAGATGTGCTCGATATTATGATCACCCTAAGATCGTTTTCCTTGAGTGAATTTTGCAGTCTGGCCACTTAGCCGGTATTCTACATTCTTCTTTTACTTTCTCCAATCTTCATGATCTTGAATATGTGGAGATCAAACTCCAGGAGCCAGTTTTTGGACCAGTCTTGCAGCCTATCCAGATCTCAGTTTATTCCCACCTGATCCTCATCCGCTTGAATTCTCCACATTAGCTTCACATCGTCTGCAAACAGGGACACCTCTTAATCTATCCCTACCGTCATGCCATTCACATATACTAGAAACAGCACCGGCTCTGGAACTGACCCTCGTGGAACTCCGTTCGTCACAGGCGCCTACTCTGACAGCCCTTCTGTCAGGTATTCTCTGATCCATTGCAATGTCTTTCCTGTCATTCCTGTCTGCTCCTTTTGCTTTTGCACTGATTTCCTGTGTGGAACTGTCTGAAAAGCCTTTTTGCAGTCCAAGACTATGCAGTCTACCCACAATTCTCTCTCATGTCTCAATTCTATCGCTTTTTCGCAAAGCTCCAGTAGGTTTGTGATGCAGGATTTCCCCTCCCTGAAACCATGCTGGTTATCGTGTATAATCTCATTTTTTTTCTACGTGCTTCACCAGTCTTCTCCTGATAACCTTCTCCACGACTTTGCATATTATACATGTCAGTGACACTGGTTTGTAGATTAATGCCACCTGTTTATCTCCTTTCTTAAAGACTGAGACTACATATGCCGTCTTCCACACCTCAGATAGGTGTGCTGTTTCGATAGTTGCGTTGAAGATTGTTGTTAGTGGCACACACAGTGCCTCTGCTCCCTCTTTCAGGATCCATGGAAAGATACTGTACTGTCGCACCCCCTTTGAGGTATCTAGCTCACTTAACAGCCTTTTCACCTCCTCCTCTGTTGTCCAGCGCTTGTTTGTAAACCTTTCCGTCCTGGTTTGCTGGAGTCCTGTCTCACTCAGAACACTCCCTTGAATCTCATGTTGAGCTCTTCACTTTACTTCTTTGTCGTCTCTTGTGATCTTCCCTCCTTCCTTCCTCAGTCTGATTACCTGATTTTTGACTATTGTTTTTCTCCAGATAAGGCTGTACATCAACAGCTTTTGGACAAATTTGGCTATATCGGATTTTCTATATCATTCTCCTATTGCTGCTGGGTTTCCCTCCTTATCCGTGCATATTCATCTGTGGCTCTTCGGCTAATCTCCTTATTTTTCTGGGTCTCTTGTCTTCTATACTTTCTCCATTCTCTAGCTCACTTTGTTCTGGCCTCTATACACCTTCGGGAGACCCAAGGGCTCGTTTTGGTCTTCCTTTTGTTTCTGTTGCCCTAGGAACCTCTCCTCTGCCCCCTTGCATTTTGTGGGCACATATTCCATCATTTCATTTACTGTTTTTCCCCGCAAGTTCTCCTTCACACTGTACCTCATGAAGGAAATTCCTCTTGTCTGCGTATTCCCCTTTTTATCTAGTTTGTCTTTTCTTGTCCTACTCATGCTGTTTCAATCTCCTCCTATATCTCTGCAATGTATTCGAAGTTCAGGACCACACGCTCACTAGCTCCAAGTGGCCTTTCATATGTGATGTCCTCAATGTCAGAACTGCTAAAGGTGAATATGAGGTCCAGCCTTGCTGCATCGTCCTCTCCTCTCTCTCTGGAAGTGTCTCTGACATGTTGATGCAGGAGGTTTTTTAGTACCACCTCCATCATCTTAGTCCTCCAAGTTTCTGTTCTCCCATGTGACTCCAGGTTTTCCTAGTCAATCTCCTTGTGATTTAAATCACTCACAACTGGTAACTTTGCCCTACCCATATGGGCCGTTCTGGCCACCTTAGGTAGTGTGTCCACCATTGCTCTGTTGTTCTCATCATATTCATGTCTTGGCTTCCTGCTATTGTGTGGCAGGTTGTACATCAACACAATTACCACCTTAGCCCCCAAGTTCAAAGTGTTCCTTCTCTGCAATCCCTTGCTTTCATTCTGTCCATTCCTTCCATTTCCTAAAATCTCCACTGTGTTCCGATGAGCAGTGCAGCTCCTCCCGCTCTGCTTCCTCTATCTTTCCTCAGGATCTGATATCCAGATGGAAAGATTGCATCTATTATCATTTCTGTGAGCTTCACTTCTCTGATTGTTATGATGACTGGAGATGCCTCCATGATTCTTTTGTGCCACTCCTTGCATTTATTTGTTATTCCATCTGTGTGTACCAACCTTCAGATTATTTTCTAATATGGTGGTCTGGGGAGGGTTGGGGGAGTGTAGAAGACCTGGTAGGATACTATGAGGGGCTGCTGTAAAGGTGAAGTTTGGTGTGGGGGCATTGGGGCTATGGGTATAAAGTGTGAGTTGTTTTGGTTTAATTTGCTGGGTTGCAATTGGGTTGTTAGGGTTGATGGTCTTTTGTTATTGGTTCTGACGGACGTTGTGTTTCTCAGCCTCCTGAGTCTAGTTTTCCTCACCTGTCTGCATCCTTGACTCTCTTTCCTGCTCCTTGTATCTTTGTATTCTCTCTCTCAGTTTCTTCTCATGTTCTATTGCAGTCAGGGTCCCAATGGTAATTTGATGAGCCACTTAGTCATGCTTTCTTCTGCAGGATCCTGTTTTGCATTTTTTTAACTTGAAAATCAATTTGACAGTTTCTACCCTTCAACATCCAGAAACCTATGGACAAAGCCTGACCTCTGTCTTTCATCCTTGCATTGCATTTTTTTTTGTATTCAATGATCCAATTTAAATATCTTCATTGCTGTTTTCCTTAACATTTCCTGGATCTCTCATTGGTCTGATAGCACCTCTGCAAGGGACCTCTCTCCTCCTGTTCCTTCATTCCCCTCTCTGTCTTCTGTCCCTATACCCAATGTTTTGCCTCTTTCACTCTTCGACTTTTCCCAGGTTTCCTGGTATGTTTATGACTTATCGCCTTCCATTCCTTCAGTCTCTTCGCCGGTTGCTGATGTTCCTGTTTCTGATGTCATGCCCTTTCAGCTCATCAATTTTTTAACCCGTTTCAGTATTTTCAGTTCCTTCTCTGAGCTCCATATCCAAGCCTCTGCAGCTGCACTTTGTAGCTCAAGGTTCCTGCTCTCTGCAGTCACCTCTAATTCATTTTTATTGCTAAGCACTTTTAGTCTCCTTTCCCACTCTCGTTCTTTTTTTCATGAGCACTGACATCCATTTTTCCTTCCCAGATTCTTCCTTGGATCCCCTGACTCTTTGTTTTACTATGGGACCTTATTTTTTCACCAGTTACGACGAAATGCAAACCTTATGTACGTTTGTGTGTGCATGTATGGTGTGTGTGTGTGTGTGTGTACTCACCTAATTGTGGTTGCAGGGGTCCAGACTCAGCTCCTGGCCCCACCTCTTCACTGATCGCTACTAGGTCCTCTCCCTCTCTGCTTCCTGAGCTTTGTCATACCTCTTCTTAAAACTATGCTTGGTTCCTGCCTCCACTACTTCGCTTGCTAGGCTATTCCACTTCCTGACGACTCTTTGACTGAAGAAATACTTCCTAACGTCCCTGTGACTCGTCTGAGTCTTCAGCTTCCAATTGTGACCCCTCGTTTCTGTGTCTCCTCTCTGGAACATCCTGTCTCTGTCCACCTTGTCTATTCCCCGCAGTATCTTGTATGTCGTTATCATGTCTCCCCTGACCCTTCTGTCCTCCAGTGTCGTCAGTCCGATTTCCCTTAACCTTTCCTCGTACGACATTCCCCTGAGCTCTGAAACTAGCCTTGTTGCAAACCTTTGTACTTTCTCTAACTTCTTGACGTGCTTGACCAGGTGTGGGTTCCAGACTGGTGCTGCATACTCCAGTATGGGCCTAACATACACAGTGTATAGTGTGTTGAACGATTCCTTATTAAGGTATCGGAACGCTATTCTCAGGATTGCCAGGCGCCCGTATGCTGCAGCAGTTATTTGGTTGATATGTGCCTCCGGTGACGTGCTCAGTGTTATGGTCACCCCAAGATCTTTCTCCCTGAGTGAGGTCTGTAGTCTTTGTCCACCTAGCCTATACTCTGAATTCGAGAAGCCAGTTTCTGGACCACGTGTCCAGCCTGTCTAGGTCTCTTTGCAGTCCTGCCTCATCCTCATACGATTTAATTCTTGTCATCAGCTTTACATCATCTGCGAATAGGGACACTTCAGAGTCTATTCCTTCCATCATGTCGTTTGCATATATCAAAAATAGCACTGGTCCTAGAACTGACCCCTGTGGGACCCTGCTCGTCACAGGCGCCCACTGTGATACATCTTCATGTACCATGACTCGTTGTTGCCTCCCTGTCAGGTATTCCCTGATCCATTGCAGTGCCCTCCCTGTTTTATGCGCCTGATCCTCCAGTGTCTGCACTAATTTCTTGTGAGGAACTGTGTCAAATGCTTTCCTGCAGTCCAGGAAAATGCAATTAACCCACCCCTCTCTCTCGTGTCTTACTTCTGTTACCTTGTCATAAAACTCCAGAAGGTTTTTGACACAGGATTTGCCTTCCATGAATCCATGCTGGTTTCCATTTATAATCTTGTTCCGTTCCAGGTGTTCCACCACTCTCCTCCTGATAATCTTCTCCATGACTTTGCATACTATACATGTCAGAGACACAGGTCTGTAGTTTAGTGCCTCGTTTCTGTGTGTGTGTGTGTGTGTGTGTGTGTGTGTGTGTGTGTGTGTGAGTGTGTGTGTGTGTGTGTGTGTGTGTGTGTGTGTGTGTGTGTGTGTGTATGAGTGTAGATGTATGAATGTGGGTGTGTGTGTAACTGTTGGTATATGAGTGTGTGGATACATGAGTGTGGATGTATGATTGTGAGTGTACGGTTGTGCATGTATGATTGCAGGTGTGTGGATGTACGAGTGTGCATGTAGGAGTTTTGTGTGTATGAGTGTGAGTGTGTGGGTGTAGGTGTATGAGTGTGGGTGTATTAGTGGGGGTCTGTGTGTGTGTGTGTGTGAGTGTATGTGAGTGTGAGTGAAAGTAATGGGTGGGAGTGTGTGAAAGTGTGTTAGGGTGTGTGAGTGTATGTTAATGTGTGTGTACATTTCGCGTGGTACACCTGATGCTGTGCTTGCTCGACCTGACGCTTGGCCAATATCCTATCACTAGCTTGTACCTTCTACTCTTTTCCTTCTTCCTAGATACTCTAGTCTAATAAACACCTGTCTACCCACCCTAATTTCTGTCAGGTATTCTCTGATCCACTGCAGTGCCCATCCTGTTATGTGTGCCTGATGCTCTAGCTTTTGCACTAATCTGTTGAGGAACTGTGTCGAAGGCCTTCTTGTAGTCCAAGAAAATGCAATCTACCCGCCACTCTCTCTCTTGTCTTTCTTCTGTCACCTTGTCATAAACTCCAGTAGGTTTGTGACACAGGATTTTCCTTCCCTGAATCCGTGTTGGTTATTGTTTATGAGATTGTTCCATTTACGGTGCTCCACCACTCTTCTCCTGATAATCTACTCCATAACTTTGCAAACTATAAACGTCAGTGATGTAGACAGCCTGTACTCTCAGAACTGACAGCCTATGCCGTTTGCCAGCTTAGTTCATATATCGCCGCATTTAAGTGCTGCCCTCTGTAGGCTCACCCAGGTCAGTGGGAGGCATGCCCATTCGCCCTCACTCCCTGGCCGACCGACTTGATAGGCACAAGTACTCCCCCTCCACGGACTGGCTAGCGGTCATTCCCTCACATTGCCCGTTATGTACTCACTCATATCCAATTAAAGCCACACTAGTCCTCGGCTGTATCATTGCTACCTACGTTACCTCCATCAGCACTAAACCGCTGTTCAACAGCAAGAACAGTAATAACAGTGGTGACAGTCAGTAGAGTCAGCGGCTTTGTGAGCCTACTCTCAGGGTGGAGGGGTCGACGCCAGTCAACACCATCGGTCGATGCCAGTCAACATCTTCCGTTGTCATCCAACGCACCTGATGGCCTAAAGAGTTATCTGTTACTCCCAGCGTCTTGATGGGGCCTGAGATAGATATTCGTCCTAGATTTTTCCCACAAAATCTGGACATAGGCGTCACGGCGTCATCTCCAGCCTTAGCAGCCACGTGTTCACCTCATCACCCTCTCTACAGCTCTTCAACACTCTCCAGCACCATTCTCCTGCCTCCTACAGTGTCCCTACGCCCTTCTCAGCTACAAGAAGTAGAGGTGAGGTCGTTTAGTGTGTTGGCTTCGCGTGGCTCCATGCATGACCACGGGGCAGCTCTGGGGTTGGTTTCTACCCTAGTCTGCGTGTAAACACACCCGCCTCCTCTACAACCTTCTCTGCTATGCAACTACATCCATCTCGCCGTCCGTGTGTGTTGTGTTCCTCACAGTTTTCTCCAAGAAGTTCTACCCAGCTTAACCACGTGGGGACCCAGTTGGCTTATCTCCTAAGCCAGCCCAGTTCAGCCCCCATGCCGTCTACAGCAGCTCGTGACTCATTATTGTGTCTACAACTACTCAGCGTCTACGTATCTTAGCCAGTGCAGTTTTTTTTTTGTGTTGCCCAGTTAATTTTTTTCTTTTCCTTGCTGTTACATTCCCAGTTCATCACCAGTTTTTTTCCCCAGTGAATAGTTACAGTAAAACCTCCTCGTACCAGTTCATAGCTTCACCTAAGTTTTTTTTTCCTAGCATGTTTATGTAGTGCAGTAAATGTTTTGTTCTCCGTGTGCTGAAGCAATACTTCAGTAAATTGTTCAGTTTTAGTCATCAGTTTACACTGTACATTTTACCACTTACCTACAGCTTCTTAAATTTTGTACATTTATTTTGCACTTCTGCATTTTAAATTCCAGAATATTATTCTGCATCTTGCACCTCAGTTGTCATTGATTTAAATTGTTCAGTGTTAATCATTTATACAATTTACCTTTCACATACAGTTTGCAAGTAATTCCTGTGTGCAGGGTCGGATTAAGAAGTCTCCGGGCCCTATGCTATTCAGATTGGCGGGGCCCCTTTGAGTTACGGGTAAGCGAAGCGACCCCTTCCAGCTTGGGGGTGGGGGGGGGGCTTTGTTGGTGTGAGCCTGTTTAAGGTCTAATTAAATACATTCTGGCTATTTAGATTAAATTTAATAGGGAAAGTACATCAAGACAACCAAAACCATTTACCAACAGCCATTATAATTATCTTGTTAAATCATGCATTTTAAAGAGAATAAACTCAAGACAGCATAGTATTACTAGATTAGGCTATTAAAGTAGTGACATCATGTACCTATTATATTCAGCATAACCACTACAGCACTATTATTCCCTTTATAAATCACTGACCATTATTGTTATCATTGCATCATGCATAAGACTATCAAATCATATAAACTCAAGAAATTAAAGAATTGTTTATATTCACAGGCACTTCTTAAATAAACTTTTTTCTGGATTTCATATTGGCAAAATCATCAATTATATTCTGAAAATCAATATTTCTTGTTACATCAGACTCAATGGTCAACAAGGCTAGGTTACACAATTTGTCTTGGCTCATTGTTGAACGGAGCTGGTTTTTCACTCTTTTCAAAACAGAAAATGAACGTTCTACTTCACAGTTAGTAGCTGGAAGTGTTAGGTGAAGGTGATACACTATGTCAACATTAGGGAAGGTTTCTGAGATACCTGCATTTCTTAAATGTTTCAAAGCAGCTGAGGGCGCACATTTTTTAGGTGGAGCTTTAATCTAATTCATATACCCAGAAAAATGAACTATTTCTTCAACAAATGTGTCCTGAACATCTGCTGAAAGGTGTTGTTGCAACTTTAATGCAGCTTCTCTCAATTCTGCATCTGGCATAGTAGTAATTTTGAACAGAAATCCAAACTTGTCATTGAGATTCTGGTAGATTTCTTTTCTTTTCACCAATTCTGCAATCAGTGAATCCAGAATGACGAAGTATGTAGCTGTCTTACATTTCTGCCTTGGTAGCAACACAATTTCATTGTCTGGCTCTTCAAAATTGCGTTTCCTCTTCCTTGATCGTTGATGATCAGCCCGGTAACTGTAGTCTTTCACCAGCAGTTTAGCTTTCGCTTCAAACATTTCAAAAGCTTCATCATTGCGAAGTGAGCTTACAAATTCCACTAAGCCTGCATAGAGGATAGCACAAGTAGCCATTTCAATTTCAATTTTCTGAAGTGTCTTGTTCGTGGCATTTAACCGTTCCAGTATACAGTCCCAAAGCACACAGAGTAAGGCCAATTCAAAATCTTCCAATTTTGATGCTAAGCTGGCTGCTTCGCTTCTTGTAGTTGCTGTCTGGTCTTCATCCTCTGCTATTTGGATCAAAGCAGAACGTATTTCAGCAAAGCTGTCTTTCAAAGCATGTGTTGCATTATGCTGCGCTGACCACCTTGTTGTTGATAATGATTTGATGACATCTCCATGAATGGTTGACTTGAGTATACTCCACCGATGCGTTGAAGCAGAGAAAAAATTAAAGAGTGCTTGTAAAAGTCCAAAAAATGAAACTGCAGCGACACAACACTCCGCAGCACATGACCCAACACATATTCAGCAAGTGGGTTGATTTGCTTGATACGGGCTTGCAATCCATTATATTTACCCGACATGTTACTTGCATTGTCGTAGCTTTGGCCACGGCAATCCATAATAGAGAGATCATGTTCAAGCAGAGTATCCAGTACTACATTCATCATTGTTTCTCCATCATGGCCTGAAAGAGGAATGAATTTTATAAAGCGCTCTACAGGCTTACCACTGGAGTCGACAAAGCAAACAATGAATGTCAATTGATCTGTATGTGAAATATTTGGTGTTGAATCTACACTTATTGCAAAGTATTTTGCAGTTTTCACAGCTGCTATGATGTTATTGAGGACCTTCTTAGTCATCAGTTCAATAAATTCATTGCATATAGTAGATGACATGTAAGATACAGTGCCTCTTCCTGCATTCCCAAGGCGTGACACATGATTTGCTAAGAATGGATCGAATTGTGCTAACAGTTCTATGATCCCTAGGAAATTGCCATTGTTTTCCGAACCAAAAACCTCATTTTCTCCACGGAAAGCAAGTCCTCTTAGAGCTAAGAATTTTACAACAGCAACAACTCTTTCTAGAACTTTTCTCCAATAAGTGTGCTCTTTTTCAGTTTGATTTTCCAAATGAGAATCCAATAAGCCTTTTTTCTGTGCACGAAATACACTGGCTAAAATGCAGCTCCTGTGAGTGTTGCTGTTTTCATGTTCCTCGAAACGCTTGGAATTTTTCCAGTCATTAAACCCCTGTGTGAAGGTATTTTCTTTGGTAGAAAATAGCTTGCATGCTGAACAGTACACTTTTCCTGAGCTTTCAGAGTATACCATCCATGATCTTTTCACAGTTTCTGAATTTGCAAGCTTCCTATAAAACATAGATGACTTTAAACAACGACGACTTCCATCATCATAAATCCTTGCTGATTTCCTAAAGTCAATGTTCAGAGTTTGACTGAAGTTTTCTGCAATGAAAGCATTACGTAGAGAATCTGGGATTACATTTGGCCATGAGGCAGGATCTTTTAAGACAAATCCTGTGGATGAAATGTCCGTTGAGACATTGAGAGGAGACACAAAAGAAGTAGATGCTGGCTGAGAAATAATGGAGGGAGGGCTTCCTGTATGATCTGACGTATCTGCAGATTCAACTGTACTGGTAACATCAGAAACTGTTTTCGTGAGCATGTCTGTGATCTTTCTACAGCTTCCTACATCTTTCTTTTTCTGTTCTTCTTCTTGAATTTTCTTCTTTCTTTTCTGTGACTCACTCGCATAAGAACGTCCAACATCACGTTCACGAGATGCCATAATGAGGATGTATCACTGTCTGTAATCATGCAAATACAAATTTTTCATTATCAATTATTATTAATTTTTTAATTATTATTAATTTTTTTCTGTCAATTGGAGGGATATGGCCCTTGTAGCCCCCTTTCCTCTGGCTGCGCATCTAAAAATTCAAAACGTTACCAGAAAGGAGTCATATACAGAACTTTTACCATAGATTAGGTTAGTGATTTGGGCTACGAATATTTTACTAATTCATCCTCCTTGATCTCCAATTTACTTAAACAGAAATCATACCGAGTCCAAGAACAATGCACAATGGTATTTATATTACCATTTTCATAACTAAACTAATCATTATGTTTTGCATGATATATGGCCTACCACCATAGATAAGGACATGAGAATTAAAGAATGCAGGGACAATTTTCAGTTTCACCGAACCAACGATTTTCTGATGTGGCTTATGTGTTTCTGGGGAAATATGTAGTAAATTAATTGATGTTCTACATCGCTTCCGTCGCAACTTGAAAACTAAGCATTTGCGATGGAAGTGATGTAGAACATCAATCAATTGAGATCTGTTATTGAAATGATAAAAACTTAAAAGACAGGACAAAGTGCTTTTAAAACCTACAAACGGAAGTCAGTTTGCGTTTTTAGGTTTTTCTTTATAATATTTTTACCAAAAATGCGTCTTTACTGGTCCATGCGTCTTTACTGGTCAAGTAACCCTATCAGGTACCTCCCTTAACATTTAGAGGCGAAAACAAACATTTATCCATACACATCAATGTCTATCATCAACACTTCAGTTAATTTGTCACAGTACAAGTCTAGATAATGTGTAATTACTACAGAAAATTGGAGAAGAATCTCCCATACTCACCCATTAGCGGGAAAACACAGCTGTTCTGATGTAAACAAAGGCGTGTTGAGTGTTGCCATCTATGGTTAGGTTTATTTATTTTTATTTTATTTTATTTCATTATTTATTTTTGTTTTGATTAATTTTTAAAAATCAATTTTACTCTCCAAACACTTGAACTTTTTAGGTAGGGACCCCTTTGCACTTGCACCATGTGCGCAGTCTTGGATGAACCCCTGAACCCCTTGGACCGCGGGGCCCCCAAATGCGCAGGGCCCTAGGCAAATGCCTAGTTTTCCTATGCGGTAATCCGGCCTTGCCTGTGTGCTGTTATTTTGATACTTGCACCTGCAAGTTAGCCACAGATTGACAACCCTGCACTGTTTTGTTTGTTAGTGTGTATTTTTTTTAATAGGTGTAATCTTCAAGTGCTTAAGTATTAGTTTATTCTACCTGCAGTGATACAATCTGTGCCTAGCCCCTTACACTTTTCTCCTGTGTCCTCATTTATTTGCTCTCCATATATTCTGTTTTATCTGTGAATATTCACCAATGTGCATTGTATTTTGCTAATGTGTATGCCCAAGTCATTGAGTGCATTTTCGGGAACCTGCTTATTTACCATTAATTACCAAAATTACTTGTGAAGTCAATTAATTATGATCCAGAGATTGTGTAATTTTTGCTTTTGCCAGTGTACACCCTGCTAACACCAGTGTACACCCTGCTAACACTAGTGTACACCCTGCTAACACCAGTGTACACCCTGCTAACACCAGTGTACACCCTGCTAACACCAGTGTACACCCTGCTAACACCAGTGTACACCCTGCTAACACCAGTGTACACCCTGCTAACACCAGTGTACACCCTGCTAACACCAGTGTACACCCTGCTAACACCAGTGTACACCCTGCTAACACCAGTTATCCTTTGCCCTATTATTGAATTTAATAATTTGCATTTTTATTAATTTTATTTTGTGTGCAATATAACATTTCTTGATACAGTGCATTTTTTCTTGTGATTTTTGGCACTATTCCATACTCTGATATCTTTGCTGTGTCAACCTCCCTTGGTGCGAGAGAATTACCTTTTTTTTTTGTACTCTAAATTGCAACTGTCAGCACCTGTCACCTTTTTCTGCGTGTTGAGAAAGCTTGCAGCACAGTTTAGTGTTGTGTAACACCTGATTTATTTTGAATTTTGTGCAATTTTTGCTACCAGTGTTTACAGTTCAACTCCTTTTTCATAAATTTTAGTGTCAGTCTCCTGGTGCAATTATTAAATACTTTTAGCATCATTTTGTGTACCCCCCTGTAGTTCGTTCACTTGCATACATCTCTTATTTTGTGTTTCAGAATGTACCACTATTTTTTTTGTTGTTGTTTCGCTCAAATTATTTCCATCCCTAAGCAGTTTACCTAGTACCGTGGTGCTGTGTTCTCTCTGACTCCGTGTTGAATTGTAGCCAGTGCATACCATTTCTTGCTCTGACCTGTTTACCCTCTTCGTGACCTGCTTCGCCTTTGAACAATTGGCCGTACCGCTAGTCCAGTTCCTGCTGACGCTGGCAATGGTGCCTCAGCCGGCGTGACCACGCGGCGGGAGGGCGACGCTTCCCTGACAGTCAGTCAAGTCGTGGCTCACTTCTCGACCACTAGTGGGTCAGCTTAACCGTCCATACCCGACCCTTCTTTTTGACGGTCGTTCGAATAGGTTAGAGCCATGGCTGCAGTCAGTCGAGACGACTGTTAATGCCCAATTTGATAGTCCCACAGATGCACAGTACATTCGTGCTGCTGTTGCAGCAGTGGATCTCACCCAGGATGATATAGTTGCCTTTGTGCAGCTCGATCGAGTTTGTGAGATTCAGTCTTGGGTTGAGCTTAAGGAGGAATTTAGGCGCTATTTTCAGCTTAGTCGCCAACTCCATTACCTTGAGATCTTGACCAGCATCTTGGCTGAATGTCAGTACAGACACGAAAGCCCCCTGGCTTGCATTTGCCGGTTTGAGCAAGCCACCAAAAATTTTACTGATGCCATACATTCCAATAAGTGGGTGACAGGTGATGACAGTATCAAGGCTAAAGACATCGTCCCCATGCTAGCTGTAGGCATCATGCGGAGGGATGCCCCCCTAATCTCCAGGGTGCTGTTGATGTGCTAGGATTCGGCCCTGAGCACGCAGTCCTGGGTGCATACGATGCCATTGACGCAATCAAGCAGCCTGCCGAGAAAGGCAAGGTTTGTCACTTTGCGGACGATCCTATGCCCGTACTTCTTGCACCATCCACAGTGATCCCGCGGGCACAGCCGGAAGTCACTTTCACCCCCGCTGTCAGACAGCCAGCTCTCAAAGTTTCCAACCCCAGTCCCACTAACACTCGCCTGAGTCAAAATAGTGACTAGAGTAACAACAGTCGGTCCCATATAAAGAAGCTGTCGCCGACTTCCTGGACCAAGGCAAAACGTCGCCAGCACACACCACCTCCAGCGTCACCTGCAAAGTGCATGGTGACTTGTTTCAACTGTGGCAAACACGGGCTCTACTGATCTGAATGTTGCAAACCTAAGTCCCCGCGAGGTAACCGTCACCATCCCCACGCTCAGTATCAAGGTAACCATCACCATCCCCATGCTCAGTCTCACGAGGGAGTCTGTATGTACCACAACACTTCCAGTCATACCTCTAATGAGAGTAACAAGCTGCGAAGTATTCTGTCAGCGCAGCGGAGCAAGCAGTCATCGTGCAATGCACATGCTAGTAGAAGCCCTTCCAGTAGTTCGGGGGAAGAGGCGCATCCAAGAAATCAGCGAGACATAGTAACCCTATCGGAGTCGCTGTATTCTGTTCCTGTCTGCAATGCGTTCACTGCCCTGGGCAGTGATACGCTTGCCGACAGTGAGGAAACAGAGTGTCTTGACGTTGTTGCCGAGACTTGTACTGTACCTTCCAGATCGAGCCTTGTCAACAAGCATCAAGCCTCAAGCAGCAGTGACTCCGGGGATTTCGTCGGCCTGTCATGCCCTCACGTTCGGTATGACAACCTGTGTGGACTGCTCGTCGAGTCCACTGTCCACCATAAGCCTGTCCAGCTTTTCCTAGATACAGGTTCGGTGGTTAACATCGTCCGCTCCACTCTTTTCCGAGACATTGGCCTTCACACGGCCATGTTGACAGAGCCGTCTGTCATACAGACCTTGAGCAGAGTCTCAGGTAGTCCACTGACAGTTCGTGGTCAAACAACGTTAGAATTTGCGGTCCAGGGCCACAAGCTGTTCAGAAAAATTCTTAGTAGTACATGATATTGTTTTCCCTAGCGAACTGCTTATAGGGTTTAAAACCATGACAGACCTTAGGATCCGCTTAGATCCAGCTGAGTGGAAAGCAGAATTCAATGGAGTGGATGTTCCCTTCTGGGGTGTGTGCTTAGGATCCACTACGTGCTAATCTGTTTCAGAGTATGCACAGTGCTTGGAATCGTTGGAAACCGGTGGTTTCCATAACACATTCTCCCCTGGTTCGGTCTCTTGTCCTGTTCGACCTCGTAGTAGAGCTCATTGCCCGTCACCTCCTGGCCATCAGCGCTTAGTTACCAGTGAAACCTAATCTGGGGACGCCCAGTCTAACCTTCACTCTAACTCTAGCGCTGTTGTAGAGAACAGCAGTTGTCAAGCCGCAGTATCCCTGTTGGCAGGCGACTGTCTGACTCGTGTCATAGCATCAACGAACAGAGTTACTGCTTGTACAAGGTATGATGTCACCTTGTCAGCTAACTTGCTCACTCCTGTTATGGTGTATGTGAGCAGAGCTTTTGAAGGAGACCATGTGCTGGTTGACAATGACACGTGCCGAGTCAAGGGCCTCTCCCTTGAACCGTCCTTGCACACAGTGCAACGTGGTAAGTTGCAAGTCCTTGTTGTCAACATGCACAGTCGAGAATTTCCCCTGCAGAAGAATCCCTCACTTGTCGATCTTGTCAGATTCCCTCTCCCAGTGAGAGTGGAGGGTGAAGCCCCCAGCTGACTTCCTCGTAAGTGCAGTTCTCCCTGGTGAGTCTGCTGCTGACTCTTCCAACACCCGGCCAGTGCAGGAAGATGATCTAGCTTTGACAGACTATCCTGAAGAGGTCCCAGAACTTCTCCAGGTTCTCAGTCGTGCACATTCTGCAGTCGCGCTAGATGGTGAGTCGATGGGTTTGACCCCACTGATCTCACCATATTCCACTTGACAAAGGTACTAAACCCAATTATGTACTTGCGTATCACCTGCCACATGTGCAAAGAGTCTTCACTGAAGAACTCATTACACGGATGCTCCATGATGGAGTTATTGAGGAGTCCACTTCCCCGTGGAATGCTCCTCTCATTCTGGTCCCCAAGAAAGACGGAACCTGGCGCCCTGTTATCGATTACAGGAAACTGAATGCATGTACAATTCCAGACCACTTTCTGTTGCCAGTTCTGAACGACCTGTTGCAGAACATCAGTGATAATAAGGTCTTTTCAACTCTTGATCTTCTTCAGATCCCCCTCGATGATGAAAGCAAAGAGTTGACAGCTTTCTCTACGCCTACCGGTCATTACCAGTTCAGGAGGATGCCCTTCGGCTTGCGCGGAAACCCAATCACGTTTAGCCATTTGATGATGACAATTTTCCGTACCCTCCTAGGTGGCATGCTCATGGTCTACCTAGATGATCTCATAGTCATGTCGCAAGATGTCCCGACACATCTCGAGAAACTTGACAGGGTATTGGACAGGCTAGCTAAGGCAAACCTTAAGGTAAAGCTCTCCAAATGTCATTTCCTCCAGAAGGAAATAAAATTTCTGGGTCACATAGTGACTCAGAATGGCATGAAGACGGAAGAGTCTAAAACCTCGGCCGTGCAGAAATTCCTCAGACCCATGACGGCAGATGCAGTCCGGTCCTTCATAGGCCTGGCAGGTTTCTACCACACCTTTATCGCAGGTTTCTCCACCATTGCTGCACCCCTGACACGCTTACTCAAGAAGGATGCCCCTTTTGAGTGGACGTGTGATCAAGAACGAGCTTTTGTCACTCTCAAGAGCAAGTTAACATCAGCCCCAACCTTTAGATTCCCTGATTTCACCTTGACGACTGATGCCAGCAAAGTTGGCATCAGTGCAGTCTTGTCACAGGAATCTAATGGTAAGCAACAGCCTATGCTAGCCGTGTCCTTACTAAAGTGGAAGTCAATTATTCAGTGACAGTGCTTGAAGCTTTAGCCATTGTACGGGCCTTGAGTCATTTTTGGGATATCATCTACCATTATCCTATCAAGATTTACACAGATCATCAACCTTTATTGGCCCTTTTTCCTAATAAGAACCTCTTGGGAAAGTATGCTCGGTGGTCGCTCACGTTCAATGACTACAGCTCTGAAATTTGCTATGTCCCAGGTAAGCAAAATGTTGTAGCTGATGCCCTGTCGAGGTATATAGCATTTGTGAGTGTCGACAACTCGTTCTCTGTTGAGGATCTTGAGAGAGCCCAACGACAGGACCCTGTATGGTCTCCAGTCCTTCGTTTCCTGACCAAGGAGGACATTGACTTACAGGTCAAGTCTCCTGTTCCACTGAAGGATTTGATGGTCAACCAAGGAGTACTGTGCCATGTTGCACAGCTGGCGGATCCCAGCAGAACCATGTACCAACTAGTGATACCGGAGTCCATGATACCAGCTACTCTTAGGTTGATCCACGATGTCCCAGGTGTAGCGCACCCAGGGAAGGACCACAGTATCAAACAGGCATGAATGAAATATTTCTGGCCTAAGATGGCAGCAGACATTGCCAAGCATGTACACCAGTGTGTTGTTTGCCTACAACACAAGGGTACTGTTACAGGTCCTAACCCCATTCTAAAGTATCCCATCACAAAAGAGCCCGAGAGAACTGTCGACCTGTTGACGAACTTCTCGACCTCGGAGAAGGGAAATAAGCACCTGCTTGTAATGGTAGATAACTTGATGTGGTACAGTGAATTAGTACCCATTCCTGATAAAACTGCCGAAATGGTTGCTAATGCTTTCCGTGAGCATGTCGTTCTCCGTCATACCTGCCCACGTGTCGTGTCAGACAATGGGTCTGAGTTCATAAATGCCATAATGCAGAATCTTTGCTCCAGATTTAACATTCACCAAGCGCCAGTAGCTCCACGCCACCCTGCGAGTAATGGTCTTGCTGAACGTACAAATCGCAGAGTCCTGCAGGTGCTCAGGGTAACCGTTAACCCAAGTTGTAAGGACCCACGAATTTTGGGACAAGTTTGTGCATACCTGGGGTCTGTTCAGTGTACATTAAACTCCTCTCTCAGCAGCTCGATCGGTGAGACACCTCATTTCACTTTGTATGGCTATGACAAGCGCTTACCATACGAAATTCTGTTTGCTCCGCCTCGACCTACTTATGATACTGATAACCCCAGTGTAGTAAAGATGCGGACAACGCAGCTTGTCTTCCAGCGGGTACGAGAGAACCTTATGAAAGCTACTGATAGGTTCACGTCTGAGTGCAATGCCCTCGCCTAGGAAAGCAAAGTGGAACCAGGTTGTAAAGTTATGTTGCTCAACCCAGCGCAGACCCCAGGTATGCACAAACTTGTCCCAAAATTCGTGGGTCCTTACCGTCCGTGTCCTCCGACAGCTCCATGGCAATAAATTTGAGGTGAGGGAGATTGCCCCTGGAACTATCAAAGAAGCCCACCTTGATCACATAAAGTATGTGGACCATGTGCAGGCCGAAGCAGAGCTGGAGTCGTGTGCGTTGCAAACGCCACAATCAGACCAATGCTAGGGACAACCCGTCTACTCCTTCTCCCACTACTACTGTTACTGAAGACGGCCCACTAAGACTCCATACTTATGGCCTGTGACCCAGGACAACAGTACATTTCTGTGACATTGACGTACCTACTGACTTGTCTGACTCCTACGCTAGTTATGCTAATTGTTTGCTTGCAGAAATGGGTATAAATGCGCACACATTGTATAGCTAGTTGATAATGGAGTCAGGGTGGACAACATCATGTAATTATGTAAATACTTTTAGAAGGGTACCCAGAGTATAATGAATTCCATGTATATAGTATTATTGTAGGTATGTGCACCCAGTGTCTTTTAAAACCCTGTATCACAGTCAGGGCAGTGCTGCCCTTCGAGTCACATGTCACACCTTAGGAAATGCTACTGTCAGTCATTGTTTGCAGATGTGAGGGTGCAACAGCGTTGTAGACAAGTGGTCAACTGATGTTCAGCCCTGCGAACAACCTGTATATAGAAGATTTTAGTTCCAGTGCTGATGTCTCCAGACTCTCTCCTCAATGAAGCAGCGCGGGCAAGCCAGTTTTCTCTTCCCCTGGATGGGAGAGTTTTTTTTTTTTTTTTTTTTGCCTGTTGCATTTTTATGTCCATTTTTGATTTACAAGTGAGCGAAAGCCAGTCCCTCTCTGGGGTAGCTAGTGTAAGTAATTCCTTTGCACCTACGGGCCTACCAGTATTGTCGAGGTGCATGGCCGAGCAAATGTAGACAGCCTGTACTGTCAGAACAGACAGCCTATGCCGTCTGCCAGCTTGGTTCATATTTCGCAGCATTTAAGTGCTGCCCTCTGTAGGCTCACCCAGGTCAGTGGGAGGCTGGGCCCATTCGTCCTCACTCCCCAGCCGACCGACTTGATAGGCACAAGTGCTCCCTCTCCACGGACTGGCTAGCGGTCATTCCCTCACATTGCCCATTGTGTACTCACTCCTATCCAAGTAAAGCCAAACTAGTCCTCGGCCGTATCATTGCTACCTACGCTACCTCCATCGGCACTAAACCGCTGTTCAACAGCAAGAACAGTAATAACAGTGACACTGGGCTGTAGTTTATGTCTGTCTCCTTTCTTAAAAATGGGGACTACATTTGCTGTCTTCCATACCTCAAGTAGTTACCCAGTTTCACTGGATGTGTTGAAAATTGATATTAGCGGCACACACAGCATCTCTGCTCCCTCTTTTAGGACACACAGAGAAATATTGTCTGGTCCCACTGCCTTTGAGGTATCAAGTTCACTTAGCAACTTCTTCACCTCCTCCTCGGTTGTGTGTATTTCATCCAGCACTTGTTGGCATATTCCTTGTTGGTGTAGACCACCCTATTCTGGAGTCCTTTTCTGTCTCCACTTTAAATACTCCCTTAAATCTAATGTTGAGCTCCTTATATACTTCTAGGTCGTTTCTTGTGAGCTCCCTACCTTTCTTCAGCCTGATTACCTGGTCCTTGACTGTTATCTTCCTCCTGATGTGGCTATACAACAGCTTCTGGTCAGACTAGACTTTCGATGCTATGTCGTTTTCGTATTGTCGTTGGGCCTCTCTCCTTATCTCTCCTTATCTGTGCATAAGTTTTTGCTTTCTTGCACCTTTGGGTAAACCAGGGGCTCGTTCTGGGCTCCCCATTATTTCTGATGCCCTTTGGAACAAACCTTTCCTCTGCCTCCTTGAATTTTATTGTCACGTGTGTGTGTGTATGTGTTTGTGTGTGTGTATGTGTGTGTGTGTGTGTGTGTGTGTGTGTCTGTGTGTGTGTGTGTGTGTGTGTGTGTGTGTGTATATGTGTGTGTGTGTGTATGTGTGCTCACCTATTTGTACTCACCTATTTGTGGTTGCAGGGGTCGAGTCTTAGCTCCTGGCCCGGCCTCTTCACAGGTTGCTACTGGGCCCCTCTCTCTCCCCGCTCCATGAGCTTTATCAAACCTCGTCTTAAAACTGTGTATGGTTCCTGCCTCCACTACGTCATTTTCTAGGCTATTCCACTGCCTGACAACTCTATGACTGAAGAAATACTTCCTAATATCTCTCTGACTCATTTGTGTCTTCAACTTCCAATTGTGGCCTCTTGTTTCTGTGTCCCCTCCCTGGAACATCCTGTCTTTGTCCACCTTGTCTATTCCACGCAGTATTTTATATGTCGTTATCATGTCTCCGATGACCCTCCTCTCCTCCAGTGTCGTCAGGCCGATTTCCCTTAATCTTTCTTCATAGGACATTCCCCTTAGCTCTGGAACTAACCTTGTCGCAAACCTTTGTACCTTCTCTAGTTTCTTGACGTGCTTTATCAAGTGCGGGTTCCAAACAGGTGCTGCATACTCCAGTATGGGCCTGACATACACGGTGTACAGTGTCTTGAACGATTCCTTACTAAGGTATCGGAATGCTGTTCTCAGGTTTGCCAGGCGCTCATATGCTGCATCAGTTATCTGGTTGATGTGTGCTTCCGGAGACATGCTCGGTGTTATACTCTCCTTGAGTGAGGTTTGCAGTCTTTGGCCACCTAGCCTATACTCTGTCTGTGGTCTTCTGTGTCCTTCCCCTATCTTCATGACTTTGCATTTGGCAGGATTAAATTCGAGAAGCCATTTGCTGGACCAGGTGTCCAGTCTGCCCGGGTCTCTTTGAAGTCCTGCCTGGTCCTCATTTAATTCTCCTCATTAACTTCACATCATCTGCAAACAGGGACACTTCTGAGTCTAACCCTTCCATCATGTCGTTCACATATACCAAAAATAGCACTGATCCTAGGACCGACCCCTGTGGGACCCCGCTCGTCACGGGTGCCCACTGTGATACATCATTACGTATCATGACTCGTTGTTGCCTCCCTGTCAGGTATTCTCTGATCCATTGCAGTGCCCTTCCTGTTATATGCACCTGATGCTCTAGCTTCTGCACGAATCTCTTGTGAGGAACTGTGTCAAAGGCCTTCTTGTAGTCCAAGAAGATGCAATCAACCCACCCCTCTCTCTCTTGTCTTACTTCTGTTATTTTATCATAAAACTCCAGAAGGTTTGTGACACAGGATTTGCCTTCCATGAATCCATGCTGGTTGGCATTTATACTCTTGTTCCGTTCCAGGTGATCCACCACTCTCCTCCTGATAATCTTCTCCATAACTTTGCATACAATACACGTCAATGACACAGGTCTATAGTTTAGTGCCTCTTTTCTGTCTCCTTTTTTAAATATGGGAACTACATTTGCCGTCTTCCATACCTCAAGTAGTTGCCCAGTTTCCAGGGACGTGTTGAACATTGTGGTAAGTAGCACGCACAACATATCTGCTCCCTCTCTAAGGACCCACGGGGAGATGTTGTCCGGTCCCATTGCCTTTGAGGTATCGATGTCCCTTAGCAGTTTCTTCACCTCCTCCTCATCTGTATGTATGTCGTCCAACACTTGTTGGTGTATTCTTTGCTCGTGTCCCCATCTGGTCTGTCCCCCCAGAGGCCTTCCTGTCTCTACTGTAAATACTTCCTTAAATCTCGTGTTGAGCTCCTCACATACCTCTTGATTGTTTCTTGTGAGTTCTCCACCTTCTTTCCTCAGCCTTATCACCTGGTCCTTGACTGTTGTCTTCCTCCTAATGTGGCTATACAGCAGTTTCGGGTCAGATTTGACTTTCGATGCTATGTCGTTTTCATACTGTCACTGGGCCTCCCACCTCATCTGTGCATACTCGTTTCTGGCTCTTCTACTAATCTCCTTGTTTTCCTGGGTCCTAAGCCTCCTGTACCTTTTCCATTCTCTGTTGCACTTAGTTTTTGCCTCCCTACACCAAGGACTCGTTTTGGTCTTCCTATTATTTCTGTTTCCCTTGGGAACAAATCTTTCCTCTGCCTCCTTGCACTTTGTTGCCACATATTCCATCATCTCGTTTACTGATTTTCCTACCATTTCTCTGTCCCACTGAACCTCCTGCAGGAAGTTTCTCATACCTGTGTAGTCCCCGCTTTTATAGTTTGGCCTGTCCCCTTCAGTTCCTGTTACCTTCTCCACTTCAGTTCCTGTTATCTTCTCTACTATATAATCAAAACTCAGAACCACGTGATCGCTAGCTCCAAGGGGCCTCTCGTAAGTGATGTCCTCAATGTCTGAACTGATCAGGGTGAACACAAGATCCAGTCTTGCTGGCTCATCCTCCCCTCTCTCTCTGGTAGTGTCCCTGACATGTTGATGCATGAGGTTTTCAAGTACCACATCCATCATCTTGGCTCTCCATGTTTCGGGACCCCCATGTGGCTTCAGGTTTTCCCAGTCGATCTCCCTGTGGTTGAAATCGCCCATTACCAGTAACTTTGCTCTGCTCGAGTGAGCTCTTCTTGCCACCTCAGCCAGTGTATCCACCATCACCCTATTGTTTCCTTCGTACTCCTCTCTTGGCCTCCTGCAGTTCTGTGGTGGGTTATACATCACTCCAATGACTACTTTATGTTCTCTGGACTGAATTGTACCTACAATGTAATCTCTTTCTCCAGTCATGTCCATGCCTTCCATTTCCTCAAAACCCCATCGGTGTTTTATGAGCAGTTCAACCCCTCCTCCCCCTCTACCTCTTCTATCTTTCCTCAGGATCTGATAACCCGTTGGGAAGATTGTGTCTGTTATTGTCTCAGCGAGTTTTGTTTCTGTGACTGCTATGATGTCTGGGGATTTCTCACTGATTCTTTCGTTCCACTCCTCATGTTTATTCGTTATTCCATCCGCGTTTGTGTACCAAACTTTCAGTTTCTTTTCTATCATTGTGGTCATGCAAGAATATTGGGGTTGGGGGAGCGAGAGCCTTGGTGGGGGCCTATATGGGTCTGTGGTGTAGGTGGGGTTTGTGATGATGGGGGTGGGGTCAGAATGCCCATAAGGGACAGCTGTTGGGGTGAGGTTTGTGATATGGGGGTTGGTGGCAGAGGGAACAGTGAGTGGGTTGTAGTATAGGTTGCTCAGTTGCGTTGGGAATGTCTCGGTTGGAGTCTTTTGGTGGGAGATTCTGTGGGGTGTGTTTGCCCTTCCTCCTGTGTCTGGGTCCTGCTCATCTTCGTCAGTGCCTCTCGTTCCTCCTTGCGTCTCTGTACCCTCTCTTTCAGTGTAGTACTTTCTTCTTGTGTTCTGTCGCGGTCGAGGTATACTCTCTGGTACCCCTGTTTGTCCCTCAGTCTTGCTTTCTCTTGCAGAATCCTGGTTCGAACTGATTCTTCCTTGAAAATTACTTTGACAGACCGTATCCTTTCACTCGCAAACCACCCAATTCTCTGAAAATTTGTCACCTGGGTCATATCGCCCTCACCTATTGTTTTCATGATGCCTTCAATCATTTTTTTCTCCTCCTGTTTTATTTCTTCGAAGTTGTCCCCCTTGGCTTCTTGGAGCCCGTACACAAAAACTGACCTCGCCCTTTCCTGCTCCCACTGAGTCTCCATCTGCTTCCTCTGAGGTATTTTATTTCCCTCAATTGACATGTTCTTGCCTTCAGTCCCTGTCATATCTGAAACTTCTATTCTCAGTGAACTGTCTTTCATAACCAGCTGTCTCTTGCTACTGCAGTTGGCTGTTAGAGTCTCAGCATATAGCATACCTTTATTGTCTTCGGACCTGTCATTTGATCTTAGTGTGCTCCTCGTCTTTTCCCTGGCCCCACCTGGGTCTGATAGGGCCTTCGCGTACGGCATGTCTCCTTTGTTGCTTACCGTCCCCTTGTCTGCACCTGACATTGAATTTCCTGATGTCACATATGAATTGTCATTTGTGTGTGTGTGTGTGTGTGTGTGTGTGTGTGTGTGTGTGTGTGTGTGTGTGTGTGTGTCTGTGTATGTGTGTGTGTGTGTGTGTGTGTGTGTGTGTGTGTGTGTATGTGTGTGTGTGTGTGTCTGTCTGTCTGTCTGTCTGTCTGTCTGTGTCTGTCTATGTCTGTGTCTGTGTGTGAGCGTGTGTGTGTGTGTGTAACAAAATCTCAAACAATAAGTGAATTATTGAAATATATTTTTTTCTTTTGTTAGCGAGAAGCGTCATCAGTGATGCTAGAACATCTGATGTTACCTGAGCAAGATCATCTGGTGGTGTTAAAGGTGCGTCATATTCCTGCATTAATGCCTTCCTTATGTGCTAATTTTATTGATGAAGTATGTTTATTTATTATATCAACATTTTTGCTTATATTAATATATATGGACAAGTATTTTGACAAGCTATGTAACAGGAAGTAGACGAAATGAATTGAAACAATAATAATGCAGTACTCAAATGAACGAGATATAAATATTGTCTTAGTAGTGGGGGTAGGTTAGGTTAGGTAAGGTTTGTCAGGAAACTGGACAAGTGTTTCCTGATGCGGGTCTTAGTCAGAAGATGACCCGCCTTTGGAGCTTTGGTGATCTGACCGAAGCCTTCCGCTGGCTTACCGGTCCACCCCTTTAAAAATAATGGTCATTTTATAACCAATTGATTATGGGGGATAGGAAGAGGAAAGTACAGAAGAGGAAGAGGATGGTTAATAAAATTTAAGCTCATTGGTAAATATAATAATGTCTTCCCAGTTTTCACGTCATTAACCTGGAGACTTAGCTTAGTATTATTAAATTATCAAACACAGATTATGTTAATGCCAGAATAAAATTTTATGCAAATATCTAAACATGTGAACTATCATACCTGCACAAAATTACTCACTACAAGGTAAAATAGTTTCTACTCCAATACACAAGCACACTTGTAAATGAATTTACAAACACTTTAGGACACTAAAATACACTTGAACATATTTCGATAGAATGTATTATTTAAGGTAGAAGATATCATGTAATCACTGGGATTAATAATTGAATAACAACCTGGGTGAATGACGAATGGAAAGTAAACCAGGATTTGATACTGCTACTGAGAGACGGGCAAGATTCCCCTGCTAACTGCGATGTTTCTCTACATATACCCACTTGTTTCTGCCTAAAAATCTTGCCCATCACTCAGTAGCAGTATCGAATCCTGCTGACTGCGACACACACACACACACACATATATGCAATAAAATCACAGTAAACAGGTGATTTCAGAATATGCAAAACAACCACTGTGAAAGAATAGAGAAATTCCAAGCGCTTTTGTGACTACTCACATTATCAAGGAACAATGAACAATGAACATTTTCAAGGAACATTGTTAATTGATAATGTGAGTAGTCACGAAAGCGCTTGGAATTTCCCTATTCTTTCACAGTGGTTGTTTTGCATATATATATATATATATATATATATATATATATATATATATATATATATATATATATATATATATATATATATATATATATAATGCAAATGAGATCACTGTAAGCAGGTGATATCACAATAAGGAGAACAACCACTGTGAAAAAACAGAATTCCAATATGGTTAGTTTTCATATTACTTCCTTTTTAACAAAAGTTCCAGTTGATGAGTTATTTAGTTTCCTATCTGAAGAACTTATTAATTACGATTTATCATTGCCAGTACCTACTATCATTAATTGAATTGCTGATGCAAAGTTTGTGTTTAATGACGAGTTTTACACTCAGAATTTTGGCATGGCAATGGGAAATCCTCTCTCACCTTTCCTTAGTAATTTGTATATGGAATATTTTGAGACAGGATTGCTTAACAAAATCCTTCCCAGTAGAGCTAAGTGGTTAAAATATTTTGATGATATTTTATGTCTTATGCCTAAGTATATATATATATATATATATATATATATATATATATATATATATATATATATATATATATATGTATATATATATACATATATATATATATATATATATATATATATATATATATATATATATATATATATATATATATATATATATATATATATATATGTCATTTCCTTATTAAATTAAATAATCTAGCTCATTCAATAAAAGTTGCGGTAAATTTGAACAAAATAACTCATTGCCTTTTATAGAAGTATTACCAGTTGTATTACATTATGTTAGAGGCACCAACTGTAAGCCAGCTGGAGAGGGGCAGAACACACACCTACTGTTGAAGTTCCTGTGTGTGTGTGTGTGTGTGTGTGTGTGTGTGTGTGTGTGTGTACTCACCTATTTGTACTCACCTATTTGTGGTTGCAGGGGTCGAGTCATAGCTCCTGGCTCCGCCTCTTCGCTGATTGCTACTAGGTCCTCTCTCTCCCTGCCCCATGAGCTTTATCATACCTCGCCTTAAAACTATGTATGGTTCCCGCCTCCACTACGTCACTTTCTAGGCTATTCCACGGCCTGACTACTCTATGATTGAAGAAATACTTCCTAACTTCCCTTTGATTCATCTGAGTCTTCAACTTCCAATTGTGACCTCTTGTGTCTGTGTCCCCTCTCTGGAACATCCCGTCTTTGTCCACCTCATCTATTCCGCGCAGTATTTTATATGTCGTCATCATGTCTCCTCTGACCCTCCTGTCCTCCAGTGTGGTCAGGCCGATTTCCCTCAACCTTTCTTCGTAGGACAATCCCCGTAGCTCTGGGACTAGTCTTGTTGCAAACCTTTGCACTTTCTCTAATTTCTTGACGTGCTTGACTAGGTGTGGATTCCAAACTGGTGCTGCATACTCCAGTATGGGCCTGACGTAAATGGTATACAGAGTCTTGAACGAATCCTTACTGAGGTATCGGAACGCTATCCGTAGGTTTGCCAGGCGCCCGTATGCTGCAGCAGTTATCTGATTGCTGTGCACCTCAGGAGATATGCTCGGTGTTATACTCACCCCCAGATCTTTTTCCTTGAGTGAGGTTTGCAGTCTTTGGCCATCTAAACTATATTGTGTCTGTGGTCTTCTTTGCCCTTCCCCAATCTTCATGACTTTGCATTTGGCAGTGTTAAACTCAAGGAGCCAGTTGCTGGACCAAGCTTGTAGCCTGTCCAGGTCTCTTTGTAGTCCTGCCTGATCCTCATCCGATTTGATTCTTCTCATTAACTTCACATCATCTGCAAACAATTACACTTCTGAGTCTATCCCTTCCGTTATGTCGTTCACATATACCAAGAACAGCACAGGTCCTAGGACTGACCCCTGTGGAACACCGCTTGTCACAAGCGCCCACTCTGACACCTCGTCACGTACCATGACTCGTTGTTGCCTCCCTGTCAGGTATTCTCTGATCCATTGCAGTGCCTTTCCTGTTATGTGTGCCTGATCCTCTAGCTTTTGCAGTAACCTCTTGTGAGGAACTGTGTCGAAGGCCTTCTTGCAGTCCAAAAAAATGCAGCCGCTCCACCCCTCTCTCTCTTGTCTTACTTCTGTCACCTTGTCATAAAACTCTAGTAGGTTTGTGACTCAGGATTTTCCTTCCCTGAAACCGTGTTGGTTGTCAATTATACACTTGTTTCTTTCCAGGTGCTCCACCACTCTCCTCCTGATGATCTTCTCAATGACCTTGCATGCTATACACGTTAGTGATACAGGTCTGTAGTTTAGTGCCTCATGTCTGTCTCCCTTTTTAAAAATTGGGCCTACATTTGCCATCTTCCATACCTCGGGGAGTTGCCTAGTTTCAAATGATGTGTTGAAGATCTTTGTTAATGGCACACGCAGTATCTCTGCTCCCTCTTTAAGGACCCACGGAGAGATGTTGTCTGGTCCCACCGCCTTTCAGGTGTCAAGTTCACATAGCAGCTTCTTCACTTCCTCCTTGGTTATATGTACCTCGTCCAGCACTTGCTGGTGTACCCCCCTGTTCTGATTTCCAGGAGTACTACTGCTTTCCACTGTAAATACTTCTTTAAATCTCGTGTTGAGCTCCTGACATACCTCTCGGTCGTTGTGAATTCCCCATCACCCTTCCTCAGTCTGATTACCTGGTCCCTGACTGTTGTTTTCCTCCTGATGTGGCTGTACAACAGCTTCGGGTCAGTCTTGACTTTCGATGCTATGTCATTTTCCTATTGTCGGTGAGCCTCCCTTCTCATCTGTGCATATTCGTTTCTGGCTCTTCGGCTAATCTCTTTATTTTCCTGAGTTCTCTGTCTTCTGTACCTTTTCCATTCTCTAGTACACCTAGTTTTTGCCTCCCTACACCTTTGGGTGAACCAAGGACTCGTTCTGATCTTCTCATTATTTCTGTTTCCCTTGGGAACAAACTTCTCCTCTGCCTCCTTGCATTTTGTTGCCACATAGTCCATCATTTCTTGTACTGGTTTTCCTGTCAGTTCCCTCTCCCACTGAATGTTTTGAAGGAAGTTCCTCATGCCTGAGTAGTTCCCCCTTTTGTAGTTTGGTTTTTCCCACCCTATTCCTGCTACTCTCTCCACTTGGAGCTCAACTATGTAGTCGAAGCACAGAACCACATGATCACTAGCTCCCAGGAGCCTTTCATACAAGATATCCTCGATGTCTGAACTACTCAAGGTGAATACAAGGTCCAGTCTTGCTGGTTCATCCTCTCCTCTCTCTCTGGTAGTGTCTCTAACATGTTGATGCATGAGGTTTTCCATTACTACATCCATCATCTTGGCTCTCCATGTTTCGGGACCTCAATGGGGCTCCAGGTTTTCACAGTCAATCTCCTTGTGATTGAAATCACCCATAACTAGTAACTTTGCTCCCCCATGTGTGCTCCCCTGGCCACCTCGGCTAGTGTGTCGACCATTGCTCTGTTGCTCTCATCGTATTCTTCTCTTGGTCTCCTGCAGTTCTGTGATGGTTTGTACATTACTGCAATTATCACCTTATGTCCCTCAGACTGGATTGTTCCTACTAAGTAGTCCCTTTCACCCGTGAAATCCATTCCTTCCATTTTCTCAAAACCCCACTGGTTTTTAATGAGCAGTGCAACTCCTCCTCCCCCTCTCCTCCCTCTGTCTTTCCTTAGGATATGATATCCGGGAGGAAAGATTGAATCTGTTATTATTCTGGTGAGTTTTGTTTCTGTGAGAGCTATTATGTCTGGGGATGTCTCCTTGATTCTTTCGTGCCACTCCTCATACTTATTTGTTATTCCATCTGCATTTGTGTGTGTGTGTGTGTGTGTGTGTAGTCACCTAATTGTACTCACCTAATTGTGGTTGCAGGGGTCGAGACTCAGCTCCTGGCCTTGCCTCTTCACTGATCGCTACTGGGTCCTCTCTCTCTCTGCTTCCTGAGCTTTGTCATACCTCTTCTTAAAACTATGTATGGTTCCTGCCTCCACTACTTCACTTGCTAGGCTATTCCACTTGCTGACAACTCTATGACTGAAGAAATACTTCCTAACGTCCCTGTGACTCGTCTGAGTCTTCAGCTTCCAGTTGTGACCCCTTGTCCCTGTGTCTCCTCTCTGGAACATCCTATCTCTGTCCACCTTGTCTATTCCCCGCAGTATCTTGTATGTCGTTATCATGTCTCCCCTGACCCTTCTGTCCTCCAGTGTCGTCAGTCCGATTTCTCTTAACCTTTCCTCGTACGACATTCCCTTGAGCTCTGGGACTAGCCTTGTTGCAAACCTTTGTCCTTTCTCTAGCTTCTTGACGTGCTTGACCAAGTGTGGGTTCCAGACTGGTGCTGCATACTCCAGTATGGGCCTAACATACACAGTGTACAGTGTCTTGAACGATTCCTTATTAAGGTATCGGAACGCTATTCTCAGGTTTGCCAGGCGCCCGTATGCTGCAGCAGTTGTTTGGTTGATGTGTGCCTCCGGTGATGTGCTCGGTGTTATGGTCACCCCAAGGTCTTTCTCCCTGAGTGAGGTCTGTAGTCTTTTTCCACCTAGCCTATACTCTGTCTGCGGTCTTCTTTGCCCCTCCCCAATCTTCATGACTTTGCATTTGGCTGGATTGAATTCGAGAAGCCGGTTACTGGACCACATGTCCAGCCTGTCCAGGTCTCTTTGCAGTCCTGCCTCATCCTCGTCCGATTTAATTCTTCTCATCAACTTCACGTCATCTGCGAACAGGGACACTTCAGAGTCTATGCCTTCCATCATGTCGTTCACATATATCAAATATAGCACTGGTCCTAGAACTGACCCCTGTGGGACCCCGCTCGTACTAGGCGCCCACTGTGATACCTCTTCACGTACCATGACTCGTTGCTGCCTCCCTGTCAGGTATTCCCTTATCCATTGCAGTGCCCTCCCTTTTACATGCGCCTGATCCTCCAGCTTCTGCACTAATCTCTTGTGGGGAACTGTGTCAAAGGCCTTCCTGCAGTCTAGGAAAACGCAATCTACCCACCCCTCTCTCTCGTGTCTTACTTCTGTTACCTTGTCATAAAACTCCAGGAGGTTTGTGATACAAGATTTGCCTTCCATGAACCCATGCTGGTTTTCATTTATAATCTTGTTCCTTTCCAGGTGTTCGACCACTCTCCTCCTGATAATCTTCTCCATGACTTTGCACACAATACATGTCAGAGACACAGGTCTGTAGTTTAGTGCCTCGTTTCTGTTTCCTTTCTTAAATATGGGGACTACATTTGCTGTCTTCCATTTCTCAGGTAGTTGCCCAGTTTCAAGGGATGTGTTGAAGATTGTGGTTAGAGGCATGCACAGCATCTCTGCTCCTTCTCTAAGGACCCATGGGGAGATGTTGTCCGGTCCCATCGCCTTTGAGGTGTCAAGGTCACTTAAGAGCTTCTTCACCTCCTCCTCAGTTGTTCGTATGTCATCCAACACTTGTTGGTATATTCCCTCTTGATGTTCCCTTCTGTGCTGTCTTCCCACAGCCCTTCCTGTCTCTACTGTAAAAACTTCCTTAAATCTCCTGTTCAGCTCCTCACATACCTCCTGATCATTTCTTGTGAGTTCTCCACCTTCTGTCCTTAATCTGATCACCTGGTCTTTGACTGTTGTCTTCCTCCTGATGTGGCTATACAACAGTTTCGGGTCAGTCTTGATTCTCGATGCTATGTCATTTTCATACTGTTGCTGGGCCTCCCTCCTTTCCTGTGCATACTCATTCCTGGCTCTGCGACTGATCTCCCTATTTTTGTGTGTTCTCTGCCTTCTGTACTTTTTCCATTCTCTATTGCACTTTGTTTTTGCCTCCTTACACCGTCGGGTAAACCAGGGGCTCGTGCTGGTCTTTCCGTTGTTACTGTTGCCCTTGGAAATAAACTTTTCCACTGCCTCCTTGCATTTTGTTGTTAAATATTCCATCATTTCATTTACTGGCTTTCCTGCCAGTTCTCTGTCCCACTGGACCTCCTGCAGGAAGTTCTTCAACCCTATGTAGTCCCCTCTTTTATAGTCAGGCTTTTCCCATTCAACTCCTGTTATTCTCTCCACTTGCAGCTCTACTATGTATTCAAAGCACAGAACCACGTGGTCGCTACCTCCTAGGGGACTCTCATACTTGATGTCCTCAATGTCTGAGCTGCCCAGGGTGAACACAAGGTCCAATCTTGCTGGTTCATCCTCCCCTCTCACTCTGGTAGTGTCCTTAACATGTTGGTGCATGAGGTTTTCCAGCACCACGTCCAGCATCCTGGCTCTCCATGTTTCGGGACCCCCATGTGGGTCCAGGTTTTCCCAGTCGATCTCCCTGTGGTTGAAATCCCCCATAACCAGCAACTTTGCTCTGCTGGAATGAGCTCTTCTTGCCACCTCAGCAAGTGTGTCCACCATTGCTCTGTTGCTCTCTTCATATTCCTCTCTTGGCCTCCTGTAGTTCTGTGGTGGATTATACATCACTGCAATGACCCCTTTGTGTTCCCCAGACTGAAGTGTACCTGCTATGTAGTCTCTTTCTCCCGTCTCATCTATTCCTTCCATTTTCTCGAATTTTTATCTGTTTTTTACGAGCAGAGCAACCCCACCTCCCCCCCTGCCCCTTCTATTTTTCCCTCATGATCTGGTATCCTGGTGGGAAGATTGCATCTGTTATTGTCTCAGTGAGTTTTGTTTCTGTAACTGCTATGATGTCTGGGGACTTCTCATTGATTCTTTCTTGCCATTCCTCATGTTTATTCGTTAATCCATCTGCATTTGTGTACCAAACCTTCAACTTCTGTTCTAATACTGTAACTGTGGTGCAGGGGGTGGAAACAGAGGGATCGGTGTGTGATGGTTGGTTTGGATTGTTCAGTTGCCTTGGGGGTGTCGTGGCTGGAGTCCTTCTGCAGGTGTTTCTGGGGGGTGTGCTTGTCCTTCCATTTGATCCTGGGTTATTCTGCTCTCCTTTTTCATTTCCTCCCATTTCTCCTTTTGTTTTTGAACTCTCTCTTTCATCATCTTCCTTTCGTCCTGTGTTCTGTCTCGATCGAGGTACACACTCTGGAACTCCTGCTTGCCTCTCAGCCGTGCTTTCTCCTGCAGGATCATGGTTCGGGTTGATTCTGCCTTGAAAATTACTTTGAGAGGCCGATTCCTTTTCTTTGTGAACCACCCAATTCTCCGAAAATTTGCCACCTGGGTCATGTCCCCCTCGCCTATCACCTTCATGATATCTTCAATTGCTTTTTTCTCCTTCTGCTTTCTTTCATCATAAGTTTCCCCTTTAGCTTCGTCTAGCCCATATACAAACACGGATCTCTCCCTTTCCACCTCCCACTGTGACTCTCATTGCATCCTCTGATGTGTTTTAGTTTCTTCCCGTGAAGTGTTCCTTCCTTCAGTGCCTTCCCTAGTTATGGCCTCTATGCTTCTTGGTTTGTCCTTCCTCCTCACCTGTTCCTGGCCCCCACAGGTATCTGGTAAGGTCCTTGCACATGTCCTAGTTCCTTCAATGTCTTCCAACCTCTCATTCTGTCCTAGTGTGCTCCCTGCCTTTGTTTTGGCCCCATGTGGGTTTGACAGGACCTCTGCATACAGTTTAGTTTCCATGCTTCCTTCAGACCTGTTGTCTGTGTTTGATGTAGCCATTGCCGATGCTACTTCTGTAATATCTTTGTCTCTGTGCTGTTTCAGATGTCTCAGCTCCTCTTCTAATCTCTCTATCTTGATTTCTGCTGCTGTGGCCTGTTGCTTCCACCTTCTGCATTCTGCTGCTAACCTCTCTTCCATCTTCCTTTCCAGCTCATCTAGTCTCCTTCCCCAGTCTTCCTCCCTTTTTTTGAGCTCTACCTCCCATTCCTCCCTCCCAGATTCGTCCATGGAGCCCCTTGTCCTCATCCTGGTTCTAGGTTCCCCTGTTGCTCCACAGAAGGGGGGACAGGTGGTTAGGGATAGGGGAATAGATGGTTAGGAGGAGAGGGGATGGATGGTTGTGGGGGAGGGAGAGGATGGTTATTGGAGGGGTAGAGATTGTTGGGGGAGGGGGTTAGATGGTTTGAGGGAGAGAGGGGATGGATGGTTATGGGGGAGGGGGAGGATGGTTATTGGAGGGAGGGAGGTAGATGGGGGGGTTAGACGGTTTGGGGAGGGGTTAGGTTATTTGGGGGAGGGGTAGGTAGCTAAGGTGAGGTGGTTAGGTTATTTGGGGGAGGGGTAAGTAGCTAAGGTGAGGTGGTTAGGGAAGGGGGAGGGGTGGTTAGGGGAGGGGGGGTACGTGTTTGTGTCAAGTGTTTGTGTCAAGTGGTGGAGGGTGTGTGTGGGTGTGTGTGTGCATGTGTGTGTGTGTGTGTGTGTGTGTGTGTGTGTGTGTATGTGTGTGTGTGTGTGTGGTGTGTGGTGTGTGTGTGTGTGTGGTGTGTGTGTGGGGTGTGTATGTGTGGTGTGTGTGTGTGTGGTGTGTGTGTGTGGTGTGTGTGTGTGTGGTGTGTGTGTGTGTGTGTGTATACTCACATAATTGTACTCACCTAATTGTGGTTGCAGGGGTCGAGACTCAGCTCCTGGCCCCGCCTCTTCACTGATCGCTACTGGATCCTCTCTCTGCTTCCTGAGCTTTGTCATACCTCTTCTTAAAACTATGTATGGTTCCTGCCTCCACTACTTCACTTGCTAGGCTATTCCACTTGCTGACAACTCTATGACTGAAGAAATACTTCCTAACGTCCCTGTGACTCGTCTGAGTCTTCAACTTCCAGGTGTGACCCCTTGTCCCTGTGTCCCCTCTCTGGAACATCCTATCTCTGTCCACCTTGTCTATTCCCCACAGTATCTTGTATGTCGTTATCATGTCTCCCCTGACCCTTCTGTCCTCCAGTGTCGTCAGTCCGATTTCCCTTAACCTTTCCTCGTACGACATTCCCTTGAGCTCTGGGACTAGCCTTGTTGCAAACATTTGTACTTTCTCTAACTTCTTGACGTGCTTGACCAGGTGTGGGTTTCAGACTGGTGCTGCATACTCCAGTATGGGCCTAACATACACAGTGTACAGTGTCTTGAACGATTCCTTATTAAGGTAACGGAACGCTATTCTCAGGTTTGCCAGGCGCCCGTATGCTGCAGCGGTTATTTGGTTGATGTGTGCCTCCGGTGATGTGCTCGGTGTTATGGTCACCCCAAGGTCTTTCTCCCTGAGTGAGGTCTGTAGTCTTTGTCCACCTAGCCTATACTCTGTCTGCGGTCTTCTTTGCCCCTCCCCAATCTTCATGACTTTGCATTTGGCTGGATTGAATTCGAGAAGCCAGTTGCTGGACCACATGTCCAGCCTCTCCAGGTCTCTTTGCAGTCCTGCCTCATCCTCGTCCGATTTAATTCTTCTCATCAACTTCACGTCATCTGCGAACAGGGACACTTCAGAGTCTATTCCTTCCATCATGTCGTTCACATATATCAAAAATAGCACTGGTCCTAGAACTGACCCCTGTGGGACCCCGCTCGTAACAGGCGCCCACTGTGATACCTCTTCACGTACCATGACTCGTTGCTGCCTCCCTGTCAGGTATTCCCTTATCCATTGCAGTGCCCTCCCTTTTACGTGCGCCTGATCCTCCTGCTTCTGCACTAATCTCTTGTGGGGAACTGTGTCAAAGGCCTTCCTGCAGTCTAGGAAAACGCAATCTACCCACCCCTCTCTCTCGTGTCTTACTTCTGTTACCTTGTCATAAAACTCCAGGAGGTTTGTGATACAAGATTTGCCTTCCATGAACCCATGCTGGTTTTCATTTATAATCTTGTTCTTTTCCAGGTGTTTGACCACTCTCCTCCTGATAATCATCTCCATGACTTTGCACACAATACATGTCAGAGACACAGGTCTGCAGTTTAGTGCCTTGTTTCTGTTTCCTTTCTTAAATATGGGGACTACATTAGCTGTCTTCCATTTCTCAGGTAGTTGCCCAGTTTCAAGGGATGTGTTGAAGATTGTGGTTAGAGGCACGCACAGCATCTCTGCTCCTTCTCTAAAGACCCATGGGGAGATGTTGTCCGGTCCCATCGCCTTTGAGGTGTCAAGGTCACTTAAGAGCTTCTTCACCTCCTCCTCAGTTGTTCGTATGTCATCCAACACTTGTTGGTATATTCCCTCTTGATGTTCCCTTCTGTGCTGTCTTCCCACAGCCCTTCCTGTCTCTACTGTAAAAACTTCCTTAAATCTCCTGTTCAGCTCCTCACATACCTCCTGATCATTTCTTGTGAGTTCTCTACCTTCTGTCCTTAATCTGATCACCTGGTCTTTGACTGTTGTCTTCCTCCTGATGTGGCTATACAACAGTTTCGGGTCAGTCTTGATTCTCGATGCTATGTCATTTTCATACTGTCGCTGGGCCTCCCTTCTTACCTTTGCGTACTCATTCCTGGCTCTGCGACTGATCTCCCTATTTTCGTGTGTTCTCTGCCTTCTGTACTTTTTCCATTCTCTATTGCATTTTGTTTTTGCCTCCTTACACCGTCGGGTAAACCAGGGGCTCGTTCTGGTCTTCCCGTTGTTACTGTTGCCCTTGGGAATAAACCTTTCCACTGCCTCCTTGCATTTTGTTGTTACATATTCCATCATTTCATTTACTGGCTTTCCTGCCAGTTCTCTGTCCCACTGGACCTCCCGCAGGAAGTTCTTTAACCCTATGTAGTCCCCTCTTTTATAGTCAGGCTTTTCCCATTCAACTCCTGTGTGTGTGTGTGTGTTTCTGTGTGTGTGTGTGTGTGTGTGTGTGTGTGTGTGTGTGTGTGTGTGTGTGTGTGTGTGTGTGTGTGTGTGTGTGAGTGTGTGAGTGTCTACCCTTGTGTGTGTGTGCTTGTGTGTGAGGGAGGGAGGGTTAGGGGGGGGTAGGTGGTGTGGTTGAAAGATCCGTCGTGTAGGCACAAATTTAGTCTCATTTATCTTTCCCAATTATGCTACTCTCTCCACTTATTGCCCTTTCTGGATTTACGTATTAATTGTTCCTGGTTATTATCATTTTCCTTGTTCACATTGAGAGAGGACTTCCTAGCTTCCTAAGTATTCTTACTGCTAATAACTACCGGTAGTAACACTGCCTGTGTGCGTGCATGCATGTGTGTGTGTGTGCGTGAGTGTGTGTGAGTGTGTGAGTGTCTTGTGCGGTGTAATGACTGGCCACAACTTCTTGTGACCTGACACAACCCTCCTGGGACTTGACCGACCCTAGCACCGTCTTACAATGTTGCCCTTAAAAGGTTGTCCCACACTATATTCACTATGTCTATGCTATTTCTATTCTAATTCTCGTAATAGCTTACAGGAGTGAGTGACCAGTATCAAACAGTATGCAAGGCCAGCCAGGGCCGTCAACATGCAAACCACAAATAGGCGAATAAACTTGCGCTCAATGGTGCGGTGACAGGTTGCCAGCTGCTGATGATGGAGTCGTCATACGTAGGACTTAAATCCCTAATTTGGAGATCCTTCACCCGTGATGTTTATAACCATATTTTTTCATACATCCCGCTTCCTCACGCGATGTCAATCTTCACTGATGATAGCATACACTTCACATTATATACACTTCACTTTATATGTATAATGGCGCACAACTTGTCGTGATGTCACTTCTTCAGGCCTACCGCTGCCAATGTGGCAACAGCGCCTAAGACCCCCAACGGTTTGCGCTTTGAAATATTATGATTTCAGCTTTCCTCTAACTTTCTTTAACTAATATCTTTAATTATCACTCATAATATTGTTCACTGACGTTCCACTACCACTGATTACTGCTAGCTGTTATTGCACGCCTTTCAACGCTAGGGTTCTCGGAGCCTTGTTACCCACGTCTGCACCCCACGGACCCACGCGTGTGTGTGTGTGTGTGTGTGTCTGCGTCTATGTGTTTGTGTGTGTGTGTGTGTGTGTGTGTGTGTGTGTGTGTGTATGTGAGTATATGTGTGTACTCACCTAATTCACCTAATTGTGGTTGCAGAGGTCGAGACTCAGCTCCTGGCCCCGCCTCTTCACTGATCGCTACTTGGTCCACTCTCTCTCTCTGCTTCCTGAGCTTTGTCATACCTCATCTTAGAACTATGTATGGTTCCTGCCTCCACTACTTCACTTGCTAGGCTATTCCACTTGCTGACAACTCTATGACTGAAGAAATACTTCCTAATGTCCCTGTGACTCGTCTGAGTCTTCAGCTTCCAGTTGTGACCCCTTATCCCTGTGTCCCCTCTCTGGAACATCCTATCTCTGTCCACCTTGTCTATTCCCCGCAGTATCTTGTATGTCGTTATCATGTCTCCCCTGACCCTTCTGTCCTCCAGTGTCGTCAGTCCGATTTCCCTTAACCTTTCCTCGTACGACATTCCCTTGAGCTCTGGGACTAGCCTTGTTGCAAACCTTTGTACTTTCTCTAACTTCTTGACGTGCTTGACCAGGTGTGGGTTCCAGACTGGTGCTGCATACTCCAGTATGGGCCTAACATACACAGTGTACAGTGTCTTGAACGATTCCTTATTAAGGTATCAGAACGCTATTCTCAGGTTTGCCAGGCGCCCGTATGCTGCAGCGGTTATTTGGTTGATGTGTGCCTCCGGTGATGTGCTCGGTGTTATGGTCACCCCAAGGTCTTTCTCCCTGAGTGAGGTCTGTAGTCTTTGTCCACCTAGCCTATACTCTGTGTGTGTATGTGTGTGTGTGTGTGCGTGTGTTTGTGTGTCTGTGTGTGTGTGTGTATGTGTGTATATGTGTGTGTGTGTGTGTGTGTGTGTGTGTGTGTGTGTGTGTGTGTGTGTGTGTGTGTGTATGTGAGTGTGTATGTGTGTATGTGTGTGTGTGTGTGTGTGTGTGTGTGTGTGTGTGTGTGTGTGTGTGTGTGTGTGTGCGCCTGTGTATGTGAGTGTGTATGTGTGTGTGAGTGCAATTACCCAAATGTACTCACCTAATTGTGGCTGCAGGGGTCGAGACTCGGCTCCTGGCCCCGCCTCTTCACTGAACACTACTAGGTCCTCTCTCTCCCTACTCCATGAGCTTGATCATACCTCGCCTTAAAGCTATGTATGGTTCCTGCCTCCACTACATCACTCGCCAGACTCTTTCACTTCCTGATTACTCTATGACTGAAGAAATACTTCTTAACATCCCTTTGATTCATCTGAGTCTTCAACTTCCAAGTGTAACCCCTTATTTCTGTGTCCCCTCTCTGGAACATCCTGTCTCTGTCCACCTTGTCCATTCCAAGCAGTATTTTGAATGTCGTTACCATGTCTCCCCTAACCCTTCTGTCCTCCAGTGTCGTCAGGCCAATTTCCCTTAACCTTTTTTCGTAGGACATTCCCCATAGCTCTGGAACTAACCTTGTCGCAAACCTTTGCACTTTCTGTAAATTCTTAACGTGCTTGACCCGGTGTGGGTTTCAAAGTGGTGCTGCATACTCCAGTATGGGCCCGACGTACACAGTGTACAATGTCTTGAAAGATTCCTTACATATGTATCGGAACGCTGTTCTCAGGTTTGCCAGGCGCCCATATGCTGCAGAAGTTATCTGGTTGATGTGTGCTTCCGGAGACATGCTCTGTGTTATACTCACCCCAAGATCATTCTCCTTGAGCAAGGTTTGCAGTCTTTGGCCACCTAGCCTATACTCTGTTGGCGGTCTTCTTTGCCCTTCCCCGATCTTCATGATTTTGCATTTGACAGGGTTAAATTCGAGAATCTAGTTGCTGGACCAGGTGTCCAGCCTGTCCATGTCTCTTTGAAGTCCTGCCTGATCCTCCTCTGATTTAAGTCTCCTCATTAACTTCACATCATCTGCAAACAGGGACACTGCTGAGTCTATTCCTTCCATCATGTCATTTACATATACGAAAAATAACACTGGTCCTAGGGTCAACCCCAGTGGGATCACGCTCGTCACAGGTGCCCACTGTGATTCCTCATCATGTATCATGACTCATTGTTGCCTCATTATCAAGTATTCTCTCATCCTTTGCAGTTCTCTTCCTGTAATATGTTCCTGATCCTATAGTTTCTGCACTAATCTCTTGTAAGGAACTGTGTCGAAGGCCTTCCTCCAGTCCAAGAAAATGTAATCAACCCACCCCTCTCTCTCGTGTCTTACTTCTGTTACTTTATTATAAAACTTCAGAAGGTTTGTGACACAGGATTTGCCTTCCATAAATCCGTGCTGGTTGTCATTTATACACTTGTTCCGTTCTAGGTGCTCCACCAATCTCCATACCTCAGGGAGTTGCCCAGTTTCAAGGGATGTGTTGAAGATTGTGGTTAGTGGCACACACAGCATTTCTGCTTCCTCTCTAAGGACCCATGGGGAGATGTTGTCTGGTCCCATTGCCTGTGAGGTATTAAGGTCAGCTTCACCTTCTCCTCAGTTATGTGTATGTCATGTGTGTGTGTGTGGTACTCACCTAATTGTGGTTGCAGGGGTCGAGTCATAACTCCTGGCCCTGTCTCTTTACTGGCCGCTACTTGGTCACTCTCCGTGCATCATTATCTTTATCATACCTCTGCTTAAAGCTATGAATGGATCTTGCCTCCACTACATCGCTTCCCAAACTATTCCACTTCCTAACTACTCTGCGACTGAAGAAATACTTCCTAACATGCCTGTGATTCATCTGTGTCTTCAACTTTCAACTGTGTCCCCTTGTTGTTGTGACCCGTCTTTGAAACATTCTGTCTCTGTTCACCTTGTCAATTCCTCTCAGTACTTTGTATGTCGTTATCATGTCCCCCCTATCTATCCTGTCCTCCAGTGTCGTCAGGAAGATTTCCCTTGAACTCTCCTCGTAGGACATACCCTTAGCTCTGGGACTGTTCTTGTTACAAACCTTTGCACTTTCTCTAGTTTGTTTACGTGCTTGTCTAGATGTGGGCTCCAAACTGGTGCCGCCTAACTTAAACAGTGTACAGGGTCCTAAACGATTCCTTATTAAGATGGCGGAATGCTACCACATGCTGCAGCAGTTATTTGGTTGATGTAGGCCTCAGGAGATGTGTGTGGTGTTATACTCACCCCAGTATCTTTTTCCTTGAGTGAGGTTTGTAGTCTCTGGCCCCCTAGACTGTACTCCGTCTGTGATCTTCTTTGCCCTTCGCAATCTTCATGACTTTGCACTTGGTGGGGTTGAACTATGTGTGTACTCACCTAATTGTACTCACCTAATTGTGGTTGCAGGGGTCGAGACTCAGCTCCTGGCCCCGCCTCTTCACTGATCGCTACTGGATCCTCTCTCTCTCTGCTTCCTGAGCTTTGTCATACCTCTTCTTAAAACTATGTATGGTTCCTGCCTCCACTACTTCACTTGCTAGGCTATTCCACTTGCTGACAACTCTATGACTGAAGAAATACTTCCTAACGTCCCTGTGACTCGTCTGAGTCTTCAGCTTCCAGTTGTGACCCCTTGTCCCTGTGTCCCCTCTCTGGAACATCCTATCTCTGTCCACCTTGTCTATTCCCCGCAGTATCTTGTATGTCGTTATCATGTCTCCCCTGACCCTTCTGTCCTCCAGTGTCGTCAGTCCGATTTCCCTTAACCTTTCCTCGTACGACATTCCCTTGAGCTCTGGGACTAGCCTTGTTGCAAACCTTTGTACTTTCTCTAACTTCTTGACGTGCTTGACCAGGTGTGGGTTCCAGACTGGTGCTGCATACTCCAGTATGGGCCTAACATACACAGTGTACAGTGTCTTGAACGATTCCTTATTAAGGTATCGGAACGCTATTCTCAGGTTTGCCAGGCGCCCGTATGCTGCAGCGGTTATTTGGTTGATGTGTGCCTCCGGTGATGTGCTCGGTGTTATGGTCACCCCAAGGTCTTTCTCCCTGAGTGAGGTCTGTAGTCTTTGTCCACCTAGCCTATACTCTGTCTGCGGTCTTCTTTGCCCCTCCCCAATCTTCATGACTTTGCATTTGGCTGGATTGAATTCGAGAAGCCAGTTACTGGACCACATGTCCAGCCTCTCCAGGTCTCTTTGCAGTCCTGCCTCATCCTCGTCCGATTTAATTCTTCTCATCAACTTCACGTCATCTGCGAACAGGGACACTTCAGAGTCTATTCCTTCCATCATGTCGTTCACATATTTCAAAAATAGCACTGGTCCTAGAACTGACCCCTGTGGGACCCCGCTCGTAACAGGCGCCCACTGTGATACCTCTTCACGTACCATGACTCGTTGCTGCCTCCCTGTCAGGTATTCCCTTATCCATTGCAGTGCCCTTCCTTTTACGTGTGCCTGATCCTCCAGCTTCTGCACTAATCTCTTGTGGGGAACTGTGTCAAAGGCCTTCCTGCAGTCTAGGAAAACGCAATCTACCCAACCCTCTCTCTCATGTCTTACTTCTGTTACCTTGTCATAAAACTCCAGGAGGTTTGTGATACAAGATTTGCCTTCCATGAACCCATGCTGGTTTTCATTTATAATCTTGTTCCTTTCCAGGTGTTCGACCACTCTCCTCCTGATAATCTTCTCCATGACTTTGCACACAATACATGTCAGAGACACAGGTCTGTAGTTTAGTGCCTCGTTTCTGTTTCCTTTCTTAAATATGGGGACTACATTAGCTGTCTTCCATTTCTCAGGTAGTTGCCCAGTTTCAAGGGATGTGTTGAAGATTGTGGTTAGAGGCACACACAGCATCTCTGCTCCTTCTCTAAGGACCCATGGGGAGATGTTGTCCGGTCCCATCGCCTTTGAGGTGTCAAGGTCACTTAAGAGCTTCTTCACCTCCTCCTCAGTTGTTCGTATGTCATCCAACACTTGTTGGTATATTCCCTCTTGATGTTCCCTTCTGTTCTGTCTTCCCACAGCCCTTCCTGTCTCTACTGTAAAAACTTCCTTAAATCTCCTGTTCAGCTCCTCACATACCTCCTGATCATTTCTTGTGAGTTCTCCACCTTCTGTCCTTAATCTGATCACCTGGTCTTTGACTGTTGTCTTCCTCCTGATGTGGCTATATAACAGTTTCGGGTCTGTCTTGATTCTCGATGCTATGTCATTTTCATACTGTCGCTGGGCCTCCCTCCTTACCTGTGCGTACTCATTCCTGGCTCTGCGACTGATCTCCCTATTTTCGTGTGTTCTCTGCCTTCTGTACTTTTTCCATTCTCTATTGCACTTTGTTTTTGCCTCCTTACACCGTCGGGTGAACCAGGGGCTTGTTCTGGTCTTCCCGTTGTTACTGTTGCCCTTGGGAATGAACCTTTCCACTGCCTCCTTGCATTTTGTTGCTACATATTCCATCATTTCATTTACTGGCTTTCCTGCCAGTTCTCTGTCCCACTGGACCTCCCGCAGGAAGTTCTTCAACCCTATGTAGTGTGTGTGTGTGTGTGTGTGTGTGTGTGTGTGTGTGTGTGTGTGTGTGTGTGTGTGTGTGTGTGTGTATGTATGTGTGTACTCACCTAGTTGTGGTTGCAGGGGTAGTGTCAGCTCCTGGCCCCGCCTCTTCATTGGTCGATACTAGGTCACTCTCCCTGCTCCGTGAATTTTATCTTACTATGAAATTAGAGTTGCTAATGAGTCCAAGACTAATCCAAAAGCTTTCTTTCAAGTGTATAGGACGAAGGTGAGGGAAAAAGTAGGACCTCTGAAAATTGGGAATGGACAGCTGATGGATAACGAATTGGAAATGTGTTCCCTATTAAATGTTTATTTATTGTCAGTTTTTACACAGGAAAATTTATATGAGATTCCAGAAATTAACAGTTATTCAGTTCCTGATGATTTGAAATTAACTAATATTACTGTCCCGAGGGACATGGTTATCAAACAGATAGACAAACTGAAGCAAAGTAAGTCCCTGGGACCCGATGAGTTGTTTTCCAGGGTACTTACAGAATGCAAGTTGGAACTTAGCCAGCCTTTAACGAGTGTGTTTAATGCGTCCATCCTTACAGGTGTTGTGCCAGAGATGTGGAAGATAGCTAATGTGGTTCCTATATTCAAATCAGGAGATAAGTCCATTCCTTCAAATTACCTCCCAATAAGTCTGACGTCTATAGTAGGCAAATTATTAGAGTCAAATACAGCTGACATTATTAGAAGTCACCTTGAAGAATCTCAGCATGGGTTCACGAGAGGTCGTTCCTGCCTGACAAATTTACTGACATGTCAGCAGAACATTTGAGGCAGTAGACAGTGAAAAGGAATATGATATTGTTTATTCGGATTTTAGTAAAGCCTTCGATAGAGTACCTCACAAGAGACTATTAAGAAAAGTGGCAGCTCATGGTATAGGAGGTAAAGTTCTAGCATGGATAGAGGCATGGCTTACCAACAGAAAGCAGAGAGTTTCCATTAATGGGGTCAAATCTGAA
>NC_091303.1:42424368-42644368 GCF_038502225.1 Cherax quadricarinatus | reverse complement strand
GTGGTTACAAAATGGCTTGCATTAGCAAAAGATGCTTTTCTGTGCAAAAATCGACACTTAGGAATTCAAAAACATTTGAGAACACTGGTAAGGAACACCGAGAGGAATTAACACGTGACATATCAATTCTCTCAATCGTCTCGACAATACTGCAACAAATTGCTCATTGTGAAGCTCTAACATTGTCGATGTGACATCATGCGGTGATGGCAGGCGTGACGTCGTGAGAGATGTCGTGAGGTGACATCGTGAGGTGACGTCAGGCAGAGGTCCTGGGTGACGTCTGAAGATGACATCGGGCAACGTTTTGGGTGACGTCGGGCAGAAGTCGTGGGTGATGTCGCGAGGTGACGTTGGGCAGACGTTCTGAGGTGACGCTCTGGAGTGATAGGCATCATCGTGATGTCAGGGGAGTGATACAGCAGCATGGTGATGTCATGGAGGGTGCCAGGCAGTAGATAACAGCATATGACATTCAACATCTGGCTTATTAACCCACGTGGCTCAGTCCATGTGGCTTGTAGATGCACATGGCTTCGAGTGACCTTGGGTACTCGGATACACAGCTTTGGCAAAGAATTCACTCTGAAATCATAAAAAACAACAGAGAGAGCGTGAGTAACATAGTGGTGTATGGTGGTAGCAGCCTGAGTGACGTGAGGCGAGGTGCTTATGGTGGAGGGACAGCATGCCTACCCTCCTCACACACACACGTGGAAGGTAGGGCAGATTCTACCAACTGGATGCAGAATACACCACAAACTCACCTCTGACTTGCTGAAATAACCGTGCTGAGCTGAACAACAACAGCAGAAACATACAGGTGACGCTGAACACATGACTGAAGAACAGCGTGGGAAACTAGGAAGACCCAGGTAATGCCACAAAGATTTCTCGAGGAAAATTCGCCAAATTTTGGCCTGGACACTGCTGATCCTGGGTCTGAATAATGAAACTTGCAGATACAACTTCAGAACAATGCACAGAGAGACGGATGCTTCTTGTATGGAGTAATGAAGGAGTGACATCTTCATTCTTCCTTCCTCTCTCCGGGCAACACAGCTGCAGGTCCCACCACTATCACCAACATCGTCGAAAAATTACATGTGTGTTTGGTAGAGGGGAACAATGACAAGGCTTCGGAGGCATCTTACTATGGTACACAGGCAGTGTGTTTAAGTGCTCAGGGTGACCCAGACAGCCATCCCCGCGAGGGAGAGAGGAGTGGAACTGTTGCTGACTCTAGGTTGCTTGGTTGCCAAGTGAGAGCGAGGCAGGCCTGGGCATGCCTACCCAGAGATTTGCCCTCTGGTGGAAACTATGGAAACTAGCCATGCAGGCTTACTATCTATAAAAAGGCTATTCTTATGTTTGCTAGGTGCCCATATTCAGCAGCAGTTATATGTTTGATAAGCACCTTAGGTGATGTGCTTGGTATGATACTTATGGAAATTTATTTGGTCCCTAAAGTTCCACAGGACAGATACGACGTACGAAGGGGTCCCAGCATAGCCGTAATGGGACGGCTGAGCTGGGTGGCCCTTAAACCCTCCCAAACAAACAATATTCTCTCTAGTTGGCGGGGATTGTTGGTAAGCTTATTTAATTTATAGATTTACCATTCAGGGAAGGAGTAGGTAGTTTTACTGGTAGTACACTAATATTAGGATCATTGAGGCAATTGTAGATAATAATAATGTAGACCTAAGACCTTAACATAGGTAGTAATAGGCCGATAATGTAGGCAAACACTAGGATAAGTTAGCTAGGGAGAACTGGCAGCCCTAGTTTGAACGAAGAGACGAGGGTCTGGAAGAGAGACCAGCTCGTTCTTCTTAAGACAGACACCAATTGTACAAGACGTGCCGTGATCAGCAGACGACGCCCCCCACGTGTCTTCACATTTGAGACCTAAGGAAATCTGGTAGAGGCACCTCGATGTACCTTAGTTGACCTCCGACAGGCCCATACAGTAAGACAAGACCTCAACTTTATCTCGTAGATTTCTGGCCAGTGTCTGGGGAGATTGTGAGTGAGTTTGATCTGTGGGTCTGGTGTGCAACAGGCAGAGCATGCCCAGTAAGTACCAGTGTCTCAAGGCAGTCTGGAAGCTAGTGTCCGTGTCTGCATAGTTATACTAGGGGATACATACCCTCTTGGATATAGGAATTTCTGAGGTGCAGGCAGGACACTAATAACGATTGAATATTGCAGGAATTAAGGCTCCCGGTTGCACGTGGTTTCTGAGGGGGAGTCCAAAGGGGCTAAGGCTAAGCTTAGGGAAGTTGAAGATCAGGATATATGCTGCAACACCAAGTAAGTTAGCCCTTTATACATGCATGCAGGCGAGTTTCTTGCAACATCAATCATTTGTGAAAATCTGTCCAATAAGCCACTTGTGAGGCTGAGGTACCCACCTCAGAGCTCGGTGTCAACAGAGTTTGCCAGGGTAGGCGACTCACTTGGAGGCAGTCCACACAAATTTTCACAAAAGTGGTCCTTCGAAAACCGTGATGTGGAATAGCTAGGTTAAGCTATCATAGCTAGGCCACAGTTAGAAACCAGTTTAACAGAGTTAGGTTAAGTTAGCACACCTAGGCCCAGAGTTACACAAAGGCTAGGCCAAGCTGACTATACACAGTTGTTATTTGCAGTAATTTACAGGCAGGCCAGGTAGGCTAGAGAAGCTTGTGAATTTAATTATTTACAGTGATTACAAGTAATCCAGAGTAGGAGACTTGTGTGTTAATTACTTACAGTGGATTTGCAAGGTAGCCACAGTTAGGCTAGGCTTGTGCAATATTTACAACAGTTATAGTAGCTAGGACAGATTTAACCTAGTTATTATTTATAGGGAGTTCTAAAAGCCAGGTTTAAGTTATAGCACACTAGTTAGGTTAGGATTTACCTTATCCAACCATCCACGCTAGACAGAGTAAACTGGGCAGTTAGGCCAAGCTGTTTACATACATTATTCATTTACTGTTTCACAAGTTGATTTGTTGAATTTATTTGTGCTAACCAAGTGATTTTAATTTGTATACTGCACTTTTTATTGTGTGATTTTCATTGTCTTTGATTCATGTTAATGTGGGATTTGTGAATTGTACCCAAGACTAGGTTAAGTCCTGTAATTATTTGCTGGCATTGTACAGTTAAGTGCTAGGTTAAGCTTTCACATCGATACACATTTTGATTGGGATTTGAGAGCTAACAGTGTACATTTTTGATTCAGAGTCGAGTCAATATAACAAAGGGAATTGTTAAGCTTGTTGAGAAGCCTTGAGACTCGTTCATTCTCACCTAATACCGTTCGTGCTGTGGGGTGGGCTAATTGAAGTACAAATTAGTACCGTGATCTTAACTAAACCGCAACTATGGTAGGTGAAGATGTAGTACCAGCTGTCCCAGCTCTAAGTCAATTAAAGCAGTCTATGGGAGCCTATAAGGGACGCCTGAGCAAAGCATGTGAGGAGTGTCGTATGGTCAGGCAAGATCAGGACGTAGACTGGGAGGAACTAGAGAGTTGCCTGAAACCTTTGGAGCAAAGACTGGAGGCCTTTGAGAGATCATTTATCCTTTATGAGACAGAGGCCTATACTACAGGTGAGTCTAAATATACAGTCGAAGTAGCACGGACAGACTATGACGAACGAAGGGCAGAGTGTAAAGCAGAGATGAGACTCTGCAGGCAGTTAATAAAGACTTTGAAGGCCGGTACAGCAGGGGGAGCAAATGTTTCAAGGAACACGAACAACAGCACGCCTGTTAATGTGTTGCCCAGATTGCCCCACTTGAATTTACCAACGTTCAACGGAACCTTAACAGAGTACATTGCTTTCTGGGATTAGTTTAAAGCCCAGATAGATGACAGAGACGATTTGTCAGATGCCGTCAAATTGCAATATTTACGTTCACAGCTCAAGGGTAAAGCCTTGGACTTGGTCCGGCATTACCAGACCACCGACACCAATTACCAACATGCCAAAGACCAATTAAAGGACACGTTTGGCAACACTGAGGAGATAAAGGTAGCTGTACTTTATCGGTTGTTGGATCTAGAGGCTTGTCGCCATGACCGTCAGAGCCTAGAGAAGTTCCGAATCGAAGTTATGAGTTTGACGAATAGTCTTAAAGATTTACATGATTGGGGTAAGTCGGAATGGTTCATCAGTCAGGTGATTCAGAGGAAACTGGCTGGCACTACAGTGCATGAGTTACACTTAAAATATCAGACGAATAGGTTCACGATACAACAGATCGTTGAGGGGTTGGGAGACCTCGTTTCTCATTTGAGTATAGGTGTGAGAGAAGAGTCACCACCATCGCCACATAAAAACCCAGAAAGTCACTCAAAGATCTCGAGAGATCAGTCTAAAGCTTGTACGACTAACGTTGGAGTGTACTGTGGTAAAGAGGTGTCTAAGGTAAGAACCTCTAAGCAGAAACTCAGAGGCACTCGTGCCAGAATATGCGTGTTCTGCGAAGGCGAACATGCTAGCACGAGTTGCTCGGAGTATATAACACTGAGTAGTAGGCAACAGAGACTAAGGGAGTTGAGACTCTGCTTCAAGTGCTGTGAGGAACACTTTGCGAGAGACTGTGGCACCCAGCTCAGTGAGTGTCGAGTCTGATGAAAGTTAAGACACTTGTGCAACATCTGGTTATCGTTATTGTAAACGTTTCGCCAACCAGTGGCTTTATCAATACAAATTATTGGACATAATTAGAAAACAGAAGAACTATATACAAAAGATGAGGTAATCAGTCCCTCAGCCTTGGAGGTGGTTGTAGAGATTCTGAAGCACAGGTAAGGAGACTGGCGCTTATATAGGCGTCAGTGAAGAGAGACGTGTAGCAGACGAGCGCATAGTCACTGGTAGGCGGGATTCCCCATATAAGCGCCAGTCTCCTTACCTGTGCTTCAGAATCTCTACAACCACGGTGTTGTAAACACCACCTCCAAGGCTGAGGGACTGATTACCTCATCTTTTGTATATAGTTCTTCTGTTTTCTAATTATGTCCAAGAATTTGTATTGATAAAGCCACTGGTTGGCGAAACGTTTACAATAAAGATAACCAGATGTTGCACAAGTGTCTTAACTTTCATCTTGTCGGTATTGTATACCTGTCTTGCACAACAGTGTCGAGTCTGTTGCAAAGGTAAGCACCATACTGCACTATGTCCCAATAATTTAAGGGAACCCCAGGCTAGTAGGGATATCTCTCAGGTAGAGAAAGAAAGTGAGTCCGAGCCTGAAATGGTAGCCAGCATGATTAGTGGGAGTGAAGTCTCTAATCCGAGTGAGAATCACGGAGGTGCTGCCCTACCTACAGTTATGGCAAAGGTTGTGAGTGGGCACTGGTCCGAAACAACCCGATTATTCTTTGACCCAGGAGCACAAGTATCCTTGATAACAAAAAAGTTGGTGGCTAAATTAAAGTTGAAGGCCACAAAGAAAGTTAGTATGATGTTGGGAGGGGCTGTAAGTCAGGTCCCACCCAAATCTTATGATGTGGTGGATGTCACAGTCAAATTAGGTGGACATCGCAGAGACATTACAGCCTTGGTGGTAGAAACATTACCCACGGCAATTACAGCGAGAGGTCTTGCTGCAGCAGCTAAGCGATTGAAAGACCTTGACGTGAAGTTGGCAGACCAGGGAATTACCACTGACACAGTCAGAAATGTAGGTATCCTGGTGGGAGCCAATCATATAGATGACTTCCTGTCTACACGACGGACGTTTAAGGAAGGAATTGGTTTATACAGATCCCCAGTAGGATACATCATAGGCAGCAGGATTCCACCTGAATTCCCTGCCACGCCAGATAGAGGAGAAGCTGTCCCCATGATAGCTGGGGGAGTAGTGATAATGAATACCAGTATACACGATGAACCGCCAGGGAAGCTGAACCAGGTAGGGAGTGACGAACACTCGGCCACCTTGGGAAAACACTTTTACAGGGTACGTAAAGAGGGAGATAGATTGCCTTTAAATCCAGGGAACCTCGTAACAGTGGGAGGAAAGGGTATCAAGGCGTGTGGGCCACTGGGTGGGAAAGTACGGAGCCGCTCAGTCAAGGCTAGACATACGAAAGACGTTAAAGTTAAAGCAAAGGGTGCTAAGACCACCGAGACCAACAAGTTTACACCCCCAGAGGTCCACACAGGGGAAACTGGACGGTTGAAGTTAGACCTGAGTCTGCTCGACGAGAGTGGCCGGAAGGCACTCGTGTCCAGGGTCTGCTGTGGGGGCTCGCGGAAGGTGAACTTGATTTAGACTTAGCGCCTACCTTCGCCGGTGGGAGGATGTGGAAATTTATTTGGTCCCTAAAGTTCCACAGGACAGATACGACGTACGAAGGGGTCCCATCATAGCCGTAATGGGACGGCTGAGCTGGGTGGCCCTTAAACCCTCCCAAACAAACAATATTCTCTCTAGTTGGCGGGGATTGTTGGTAAGCTTATTTAATTTATAGATTTACCATTCAGGGAAGGAGTAGGTAGTTTTACTGGTAGTACACTAATATTAGGATCATTGAGGCAACTGTAGATAATAATAATGTAGACCTAAGACCTTAACATAGGTAGTAATAGGCCGATAATGTAGGCAAACACTAGGATAAGTTAGCTAGGGAGAACTGGCAGCCCTAGTTTGAACGAAGAGACGAGGGTCTGGAAGAGAGACCAGCTCGTTCTTCTTAAGACAGACACCAATTGTACAAGACGTGCCGTGATCAGCAGACGACGCCCCCCACGTGTCTTCACATTTGAGACCTAAGGAAATCTGGTAGAGGCACCTCGATGTACCTTAGTTGACCTCCGACAGGCCCATACAGTAAGACAAGACCTCAACTTTATCTCGTAGATTTCTGGCCAGTGTCTGGGGAGATTGTGAGTGAGTTTGATCTGTGGGTCTGGTGTGCAACAGGCAGAGCATGCCCAGTAAGTACCAGTGTCTCAAGGCAGTCTGGAAGCTAGTGTCCGTGTCTGCATAGTTATACTAGGGGATACATACCCTCTTGGATATAGGAATTTCTGAGGTGCAGGCAGGACACTAATAACGATTGAATATTGCAGGAATTAAGGCTCCCGGTTGTACGTGGTTTCTGAGGGGGAGTCCAAAGGGGCTAAGGCTAAGCTTAGGGAAGTTGAAGATCAGGATATATGCTGCAACACCAAGTAAGTTAGCCCTTTATACATGCATGCAGGCGAGTTTCTTGCAACATCAATCATTTGTGAAAATCTGTCCTATAAGCCACTTGTGAGGCTGAGGTACCCACCTCAGAGCTCGGTGTCAACAGAGTTTGCCAGGGTAGGCGACTCACTTGGAGGCAGTCCACACAAATTTTCACAATACTCATCCGGAGATCCTTTTCCGAATGTACTCCGTCGGCGGACGTCTTTGACCTAGTCCAAGGTTCATCACTTTGTATTTATTGGAGTTAAACTCCACGAGCCAGTTGTTTGAGCAGGTTTGCAGCCTATCCAGATCTCGCTGTAGTCCTGCCTGTTCCTCGTCTGCTTGAATTCTCGGCATTAGCTTCACATAGTCTGCAAAGAAGGATATGTCAGAATCTATCCCTTCTGTCATGTCATTCACATATACCAGAAACAGCACCAGTCCTAGGACTGACTCTTGTAAAACCTCGCTTGTAACATGCAGCCACTCTGATACCTTGTCATGTACCATCACTCATTATTTCCTTCTTATAGGGTTTTTCATGATCCAGTGCCTTTCCTGTTATTCCTGCGGTCTGTGTCGAAAGCCTTTTAACAGTCCAAGAAAACACAGTTTACCCACCCCTGTCTTCTGTTACCTTGCTGTGAAACGCCAGCAGGTTTGTGACACAGGATTTCCCATCCCTGAAACCATGCTGATTATCGCGTATAAGCTCAGTTCTTTCTAGGTGCTCCTCCACTCTTCTTATAATCTTCTCCATGACCTTACACTCTGTAATGTCAGTGATATTGGTCTGTAGTTTCTTGCTTTCTGTCTATCTTAAAAAAATGGACTACATTTGCTGTCTTCCACACCCTGTTACCATAGATATGTTCAAGATTATTTAAGGGCACACTCATTGCCTATGTTCCCTCCCTCAGGACCCATGGAGAGATGTTGTCTAGTACCAGCTCCTTTGAAGTATCTGTTCACTTACTGGTATACCCTGTTTCATGGAAGCCTGCCTGTCTCCACTGAAAATGTCTCCTTAAATCTCGTGTTGAGCTCCTCACGTACTTCCTGGTCATTTCGTGTGATCTTCCCTCCGCCCTTCCTCAGTCTGATTACCTGATCATTAACTGTTCTTTTCTTCGTGATATAGCTGTACGATAGCTTTGGGTCAGGTTTGGCTTTTGTTGCTATGTCATTCTCATATTGCATATTCGTTTCTGGCTCTTTGGCTCATCTCCATATTTTCCTGTGTCCTTTGCCTTCTATACTTTTTCCATGTTCTGGCACAATTACTTTTGGGCTCACTGCACTTTCGGGTGAACCAAGAGCTTATTCTGGGCTTCCCATTATTTCTGATGCTCTTGGATGAGAACTTCTTCTCTGCCTCCCTGCACTTTGTGGTCACGTGTTCAATATTTCATTTACAGTCTCTTCCTCTATTTCACTTTCCCACTGTACCTCATGCAGGAATTCCCTCATACCTGTGTAGTCTCGTCTTTTAAAGTTTGGCTTATCCAGTCCTTCTCATGCTGCTTCACTCTCCTCTATTAACTCTACAGTATTCTAAGCTCAGGACCATGTGATCACTAGCTCCGAAGGGTTTTTCATTAGTAATGTCCTTAATGTCTGATCTACTCTAGGAGAATATGAGGTCCAGCTTTGCAAGTACATCCCCTCGTCTGTCTCTGGTATTGTCCCTAACATGTTAATGCATGAAGTTTTCCAGTACTACCTCCATCATCTTAGCCCTTCACGTTTCTGGTCTCCCATGTGGCTCCAGGTTTTTCCAGTCAATCTCCTTGTGACTGAAATCACCTACAACTATTAACTTTGCCCTGCTTGTATGGGCCCATCTGGCCACCTCAGCTAGTGTGTCCACCATTGCTCTATTGATCTCATCATACTCTTGTCTTGGCCTTCTGCTATTCTGCTGTGGGTTGTACATCTCACCACCTTGAGACCCACAGTCTGAAGTGTTCCTACTATGCAGTCCCTTGTTTCCCTTCTGTCCACTCCTTGCAACTTCTCAAAGCTCTACTGTTTTTTGATGAACAGTGCAACTCTTCCTTCCCCCTCTGTTTCCTCTATCTTTTCTCAGGATCTAATATTGGTTGGAAGGATTGCATCTGTTAATATCCCCATGAGCTTTCTTTCCATGAATGCTATGATGTCTGGGGATGCCTCCATGATTCTTTCCTGCCACTCCTCACACTTATTTGTTATTCTATCTGCTATGGTGTGCTCATGTATGTGTGTGTGTGAGTGCGTGTATGCATGTGTGTTTGAGTGTATATGTGTGTGTGTGTGTGTGTGTGTGTGTGTTGTATATGCATATGAATGTGCGTACATACGCGTGCGTGTGTACACGTAATAAGGTCGTGTTTATGTGTGTGTGTATGGGTGTGAGGGATCTATTAGCTTTTGTAGTGTGTGTTCGCGCGCTGACATTACTACTCTCCTGATCCCTGTACATCAACTCAAATGCGTTAAACCTTTGGACTGTTCAAGTATTCCTAGCTTGTATATACTAATATGCCCCGATTCCCTAACTAGGATACTGGTGAACCATCTGACTATTTACTCTTCTTCAAGTGCACATGGAGTCTTATTAAAAATGCCTGCTAAGACGCCGCGACTCGATGAGTATCAAATACTGTTCCTTATTGAATTTTAATTACTCTGTTCCTGACTTACACTGAAGGCTCTCATAGGATGAGTGGCCAGTTCACTTCTGGCTATCGCAGGTAACCTGGAGCTATAGATCTAACTTGCGTTGTCGTGGTGGTCCTGTTTGCTCCTTGCTCGATGTGACGATGTTGTACCAAGTCCAGTTCCTTGATAATTTCTGTGCTACCTATTTGCTGAACTCACTATGTACTTTACGCGTCACTTATTTCTGTCCAGATATTCGCATTTCTTTTCTTATTTTGTGAACACAGATCCACAGGCTGGTAGTGCACTCAGTTCACACACATTGAGATCCATGGATCGATCCCTAGTACGGGTCGAAACATTAGAGAGTATTTCCTTAAGACACCTACTGTCCCTGTTCATCTAGCAGTAAATAGGTACCTGGGTGTTAGCCGACTGGTGTGGGTTGTATCCTGGAAACAAAATTAACCTAATTTGTCTGAAATGTTTTGCATAAGCAGGGGCTTTCTATAGAATGTCACTTATGTCAGCTAAGGCTGTATAAGCTGTATCAAGTACTTTTAAAAATAAAGATAATTATTATTATTATTATTATTATTATTATTATTATTATTATTATTATTATTATTATTATTATTATTATTATTATTATTATTATTATTATTATTAAAGATGCCCAAGAATGATGCCTGATGGCTGCTATACTTCCTTTCGGTTATTTTTTTTATTCTTTTGTCACTCACTGTACAGTTTCTTCAGCTGCTCACTCACTAATGTAACTTGCCTTTACCCTTATCTCTTTGTCTTGTAGTCATACCTTATTCCATTGTTATTTGTATAATTATGGTCGGTTGTGGCAACACCCGGGGTCAGACCGGCAAGCCTAGGTGTGTGTGTGTGTGTGTGTGTGTGTGTGTGTGTGTGTGTGTGTGTGTTTGTGTGTGTGTGTGTGTGTTTGTGTGTGTGTGTGTGTGTGTGTGTGTGTGTGTGTGTGTGTGTTTGTGTGTGTGTGTGTGTGTGTGTGTGTGTGTGTGTGTGTGTGTGTGTGTTTGTGTGTGTGTGTGTGTGTGTGTTTGTGTGTGTGTGTGTGTGTGTGTGTGTGTGTGTGTGTGTGTGTGTGTGTGTGTTTGTGTGTGTGTGTGTGTGTTTGTGTGTGTGTGTGTGTGTGTGTGTGTGTGTGTGTTTGTGTGTGTGTGTGTGTGTGTGTGTGTGTGTGTGTGTTTGTGTGTGTGTGTGTGTGTGTGTGTGTGTTTGTGTGTGTGTGTGTGTGTGTGTGTGTGTGTGTGTGTGTGTGTGTGTGTGTTTGTGTGTGTGTGTGTGTGTGTGTGTGTGTTTGTGTGTGTGTGTGTGTGTGTGTGTGTGTGTGTGTGTGTGTGTGTGTGTGTGTGTGTGTTTGTGTGTGTGTGTGTGTGTGTACTCACCTATTTGTACTCACCTATTTGTGGTTGCAGGGGTCGAGTCCTAGCTCCTGGCCCCGCCTCTTCACCGGTTGCTACTAGGCCCTCTCTCTCCCCGCTCCATGAGCTTTATCAAACCTCGTCTTAAAACTGTGTATGGTTCCTGCCTCCACTACGTCATTTTCTAGGCTATTCCACTGCCTTACAACTCTATGACTGAAGAAATACTTCCTACTATCTCTCTGACTGATTTGTGTCTTCAACTTCCAATTGTGGCCTCTTGTTTCTGTGTCCCCTCCCTGGAACATCCTGTCTTTGTCCACCTTGTCTATTCCACGCAGTATTTTATATGTCGTTATCATGTCTCCCCTGACCCTCCTGTCCTCCAGTGTGGTCAGGCCGATTTCCCTTAATCTTTCTTCATAGGACATTCCCCTTAGCTCTGGAACTAACCTTGTCGCAAACCTTTGTACTTTCTCTAGTTTCTTGACCTGCTTTATCAAGTGCGGGTTCCAAACAGGTGCTGCATACTCCAGTATGGGCCTGACATACACGGTGTACAGTGTCTTGAATGATTCCTTACTAAGGTATCGGAATGCTGTTCTCAGGTTTGCCAGGCGCCCATATGCTGCAGCAGTTATCTGATTGATGTGTGCTTCCGGAGACATGCTCGGTGTTATACTCACCCCAAGATCTTTCTCCTTGAGTGAGGTTTGCAGTCTTTGGCCACCTAGCCTATACTCTGTCTGTGGTCTTCTGTGCCCCTCCCCCATCTTCATGACTTTGCATTTGGCAGGATTAAATTCGAGAAGCCATTTGCTGGACCAGGTGTCCAGTCTGTCCAGGTCTCTTTGAAGTCCTGCCTGGTCCTCATCAGATTTAATTCTCCTCATTAACTTCACATCATATGCAAACAGGGACACTTCTGAGTCTAACCCTTCCGTCATGTCGTTCACATATACCAAAAATAGCACTGGTCCTAGGACCGACCCCTGTGGGACCCCGCTCGTCACAGGTGCCCACTGTGATACATCATTACGTACCATGACTCGTTGTTGCCTCCCTGTCAGGTATTCTCTGATCCATTGCAGTGCCCTTCCTGTTATATGCGCCTGATGCTCTAGCTTCTGCACTAATCTCTTGTGAGGAACTGTGTCAAAGGCCTTCTTGCAGTCCAAGAAGATGCAATCAACCCACCCCTCTCTCTCTTGTCTTACTTCTGTTATTTTATCATAAAACTCCAGAAGGTTTGTGACAAAGGATTTGCCTTCCGTGAATCCGTGCTGGTTGGCATTTATACTCCTGTTCCGTTCCAGGTGCTCCACCACTCTCCTCCTGATAATCTTCTCCATAATTTTGCATACTATACACGTCAATGACACAGGTCTATAGTTTAGTGCCTCTTTTCTGTCTCCTTTTTTAAAAATGGGAACTACATTTGCCGTCTTCCATACCTCAGGTAGTTGCCCAGTTTCCAGGGATGTGTTGAAGATTGTGGTAAGTGGCACACACAACATATCTGCTCCCTCTCTAAGGACCCACGGGGAGATGTTGTCCGGTCCCATTGCCTTTGAGGTATCGATGTCCCTTAGCAGTTTCTTCACCTCCTCCTCATCTGTATGTATGTCGTCCAACACTTGTTGGTGTATTCCTGGCTGGTGTCCCCATCTGGTCTGTCCCCCCAGAGTCCTTCCTGTCTCTACTGTAAATACTTCCTTAAATCTCGTGTTGAGCTCCTCACATACCTCTTCATCGTTTCTTGTGAGTTCTCCACCTTCTTTCCTCAGCCTTATCACCTGGTCCTTGACTGTTGTCTTCCTCCTAATGTGGCTATACAGCAGTTTCGGGTCAGATTTGACTTTCGATGCTATGTCGTTTTCATACTGTCGCTGGGCCTCCCTCCTTATCTGTGCATACTCGTTTCTGGCTCTTCTACTACTCTCCTTGTTTTCCTGGGTCCTATGCCTCCTGTACCTTTTCCATTCTCTGTTGCACTTAGTTTTTGCCTCCCTACACCTTCGGGTAAACCAAGGACTCGTTTTGGTCTTCCTATTATTTCCGTTTCCCTTGGGAACAAAATTTTCCTCTGCCTCCTTGCACTTTGTTGCCACATATTCCATCATCTCGTTTACTGATTTTCCTACCATTTCTCTGTCCCACTGAACCTCCTGCAGGAAGTTTCTCATACCTGTGTAGTCCCCCCTTTTATAGTTTGGCCTGTCCCCTTCAGTTCCTGTTACCTTCTCCACTTGTAACTCTACTATATAGTCAAAACTCAGAACCACATGATCGCTAGCTCCAAGGGGCCTCTCATAAGTGATGTCCTCAATGTCTGAACTGCTCAGGGTGAACACAAGATCCAGTCTTGCTGGCTCATCCTCCCCTCTCTCTCTGGTTGTGTCCCTGACATGTTGATGCATGAGGTTTTCAAGTACCACATCCATCATCTTGGCTCTCCATGTTTCGGGACCCCCATGTGGCTCCAGGTTTTCCCAGTCGATCTCCCTGTGGTTGAAATCGCCCATTACCAGTAACTTTGCTCTGCTCGAGTGAGCTCTTCTTGCCACCTCAGCCAGTGTGTCCACCATCACCCTGTTGTTTTCTTCGTACTCCTCTCTTGGCCTCCTGCAGTTCTGTGGTGGGTTATACATCACTCCAATGACTACTTTATGTTCTCTGGACTGAATTGTACCTACAATGTAGTCTCTTTCTCCAATCATGTCCATGCCTTCCATTTCCTCAAATCCCCATCGGTGTTTTATGAGCAGTGCAACCCCTCCTCCCCCTCTACTCCTTCTATCTTTCCTCAGGATCTGATATCCTGTTGGGAAGATTGTGTCTGTTATTGTCTCAGCGAGTTTTGTTTCTGTGACTGCTATGATGTCTGGGGATTTTTCACTGATTCTTTCATTCCACTCCTCATGTTTATTCATTATTCCATCCGCGTTTGTGTACCAAACCTTTAGTTTCTTTTCAATCATTGTGGTCATGCAAGAATATTGGGGTTGGGGGAGCGAGAGCCTTGGTGGGGGCCTATATGGGGCTGTGGTGTAGGTGGGGTTTGTGTTGATGGGGGTGGGGTCAGAATGCCCATAAAAGACAGCTGTTGGGGTGAGGTTTGTGGTATGGGGATTGGTGGCAGAGGGAACAGTGAGTGGGTTGTAGTATAGGTTGCTCAGTTGCGTTGGGAATGTCGCGGGTGGAGTCTTTTGGTGGGAGAATCTGTGGGGTGTGTTTGCCCTTCCTCCTGTGTCTGGGTCCTGCTCATTTTCATTGCTTCTCGTTCCTCCTTGCGTCTCTGTACCCTCTCTTTCAGTGTAGTCCTTTCTTCTTGTGTTCTGTCGCAGTCGAGGTATACTCTCTGGTACCCCTCTTTGTCCCTCAGTCTTGCTTTCTCTTGCAGAATCCTGGTTCGAACTGATTCTTCCTTGAAAGTTACTCTGACAGGCCGTATCCTTCCACTCGCAAACCACCCAATTCTCTGAAAATTTGTCACCTGGGTCATATTGCCCTCCCCTATTGTTTTCATGATGCCTTCAATCATTTTTTTCTCCTCCTGTTTTATTTCTTCAAAGTTGGCCCCCTTGGCTTCTTGGAGCCCGTACACAAAAACTGACCTCGCCCTTTCCTCCTCCCACTGAGTCTCCATCTGCGTCCTCTGAGGCATTTTATTTCCTTCCATTGACATGTTCTTGCCTTCAGTCCCTGTCATATCTGAAACTTCTGTTCTCAGTGGACTGTCTTTCCTGACCAGCTGTCCCTTGCTACTGCAGTTGGCTGTTAGAATCTCTGCATATAGCATACCTTCATTGTCTTCGGACCTGTCGTTTGATCTTAGTGTGCTCGTCGTCTTTTCCCTGGCTCCACGTGGGTCTGATAGGGCCTTCATGTACGGCATGTCTCCGTTGTTGCTTACCATCCCCTTGTCTGTGCCTGACTTTGAATTTCCTGATGTCACACCTGAATTGTCATTTGTCTCTCTAATCTGTTTCAGGCTTTGCAGTTTCTCTTCTAAGCACTGTATCCTAGCTTCTGCTGCTAAGACCTGTACTTCCCACTTCCTGCACTCTTCAGCTATCCGCTCCTCCATTTTCTTTCCAAGCTCTACTATCTTCCTTCCCCACTCTTCCTCCCTTTTTTGGAGCTCTAGCTCCCAGTCTTTCCTCCCTGGTTCGTCCACCAGATCTCTGGGTTTCCGTCCTCTAAGGCCACCCATTTTTTTTTTTTTTTTTACTTTTTATTACCACAGACAGAAGGCTAGAGGAGGGAGAGGGTGTGGGGGAGAGAGAGAGAGGGTAGAAAGAGGGAGAGAGAGGAGAGAGAAAGGGTAGAAAGAGGGAGAGAGAGGAGAGAGTATGGGGGTGAGGGATAAGACCAAGGGGGAGGGAGAGAAATGTGAGGGGGGAGAGAAAGGGTAGAGAGAGGGAGAAAGAGAGGGAGAGGGAGAGAAAGAGAGAGAGAGGGAGAAAGGAGGGAAGAAGGCTATGAGAGAGAGAAACGCGAGGGAGGGAAAAGGTAAGAGGTCTGTGGGGGAGGCAGTCAAATTCCAAGGATCAGCTGTGTGTACTCACCTAGTTGTGGTTTCAGGGGTCGAGACCCAGCTCCTGGCCCCGAGTGTGTATGTGTGTGCGCGCGTGTGTGTGTGTGTGAGCACGTCAGTTGTTTATATGTCCCAGAAATACAATTCACTTCTGTGTATCCGTAATACTAATGAGATACCATTAACACTGTGTGTGTGTGTGTGTATGTGTGTGTGTGTGTACTCATCTATATGTACTCACTGTGTGTACTCATCTATATGTACTCACCTATATATGTGGTTGCAGGTGTCGATTCATGGCTCCTGGCCCCTCTTCTTTGCTACTCACTACTTGGTCATTCTCCTCTCCGATAGCCTTATTATACCTCTTCTTAAAGCTCTGTATGGATCCTGCCTCCACTTCTTCCCTCTCTTGATTGTTCCACTTCCAGACAACTCTGAGGCTAAAGAAATACTATGACTCGTCTGAGTTTTCAAACTCCAGATGTGTCCCCTTGTTCCTGTACCCCATCTCTGAAACATTCTAGTCCTGTCCATCTTATTAATTCCTCTCAATATTTTATATGACGTTATTAATGTACCCCCTGTACTCTCCAGTCCTCCAGTGTCATCAGGTTGAGTTCCCTTAACCTCTCCTAGTAGTGCATACCCCTTAGCTCCAAGACTAGTCTTGTTGCCAACTTTTTCACTATCTTCTGTTTCCTGATATATTTGACCAGGTGTGGGTTCCATACTATTGCTGCATATTTCAATATGGGTCTGACGTTACATGGTGTACAGTATCTTGAATGGCTTCTTACTTAGATGTCGAAATGCTATTCTTAGGTTTGCCAGGCACCCATATGCTTCAGCAGTTATTTGGTTGATGTGCGCTATAATGCTGACCCCACGATCCTTTTCCTTAAATGAGGTTCGCAGCCTTTGATTCCCTAGCCTGTACTCCGTCTGCGGTCATCTTTGGCATTTTCCGTGCTTCATGACTTAACACTTGGTGGGGTAAACTCCAGGAGCCATTTGTCGGGCCCAGCTTGTAGCCTGACCAGATCCCCATGTAATCTTACCTGATCCTCGTCAGTTTGTATTCTCCTCATTATTTTCACATCATCAACGAAGAGGGGCACCTCTGAATCTATTCCTTCAATCATATCATTCCTATACACAAGAAATAGCACATGACCCAAGACTGAACCTTGTGGAACCCCACAAAAGTCGACACATGCACTCACTCTGACACCTCATTAAGTACCAACACTCGTTGTTCACTTCCTGTCAGGTATTTCCTGATCCATGGCAGTGCTTTCCCTACTATTCATGTCTATTGTGTGGTACAGTGTCGAAAGCCTTCTTACGGTCCAAAACGAGGCATTATACCCATCCCTCTCTTACCTGTCTTACTTCTGTTATTTTGTCGTAAAACTCAAGTTGATTTGTGGCGCAGGATTTCCCATCCCTGACGTTGTGCTGATTGTCATGTATGATCCCAATCCTTTCTATGTGCTCCACCACTCTTCTCCTGATAATCTTCATAACTTTACATACTATACATGTTAGTGACACTGGTCTGTAGTTCAGTGCTGCCTGTCTTCTTTTTTAAAAACTGGACTACATTTGCCCGCGCGCCCCCGTGTGTGTGTGTGTATTACTTACCTAACTCTCATCACTAAGTTGTGATTGCAGCTCCTGGTCCACCTCTCTGCTGGCAGCTACTGGTCTAACTCTGTTCTGGCTGCGTGAGAACTATCATTCATTTTCTTAAATCTGAGTATGTATTCTGCCTCTTCCACTTCACTGTCTAGTTCTTGCTACTTCTTTACCTCTTCAATTCTAGAAAAGTATTCAGTCATGGACTGAACACATCGATTCCAGGTTGAGGGACTGATTACCTCAAACTTCTCCTCTCCTTACCCAATTCTACTTTGTATTGAACTGATGAAGCCACTGTGTGGCGAAACGTTTCTTCAATAAAGATTCCCATGAGTTGCATAAGTGTCTCAATTCTTCAACTTGTCGGTTTTCAAAACCATTCATCACATAGTAGAAATTAGGGGAGTGAAGGGAGGCAATAGTAATGGTATTAGCATTAGTAGTAGTAATAGTGTGATAGTCTTAGTAGTAGAAGTAAAAGTGGAGTCAGTCTAAGGACAAGAAAAATGAGCACTGCAGGAGAGCTAAGAGCCCACAAGGGCTCTTAGGCAGGAAAAGAAAGAAGAAAAAAAGAAAAAAAATAGGAAAGAAGAAGAGGTAAGGAAAGGAGGAGGAGAAGAAAGTATCAGATCAAGTCACGAATGTTCTGAAGTTTGGAGCATTTAACAATGTAATAAGAAAGGAAAGCATCTACAGAGACAAAGCCAGGATTAAAATTCATACAAGAAATAGTAGACAGATTTGGTAGAGGACGAGTCAGTAGTACGACTGTGATCTCTAACATGACAGAAAAGAGCTTTATTGGTGTCGTCAAGCCTAACACTTTTCTTTTGTTCTTTAAGTCTGTTAGAGCGGCCAGATTTTGCAGAGTATTGAAGAGTACATGAGTGGGAAATAGAGTAGACACCAGGGACATCAACAGCAGGAGAAGTACGAGATCTAAATGGTGCACTTCCCTGTGAGTGATGGTCGTAGCCTTATCTCCTGCCATCCACACATAATTCTTGAGGTCCTGCAAATTATCAAGGAACCAAGCCCCCTCAAGGAAGGTTCCTTGATGATGGTGAGGGGCTCTTGATTTAGGGAATTGGATCTGTGCTCCAGTTCCCCGAATTAAGCCTGAATACCTTCCACATCCCCCTCCCCCCCAGGTGCTGTATAATCTGACGGGTTTAGCGCTTCCCCTTGATAATAATAATAATAATAATAATAATAATATCCTGTAGCCAAGTGGTGGACATGTATATCAAGGAAAAGAAGCAAAAATTTAGATTCCCATTAAGCTAATAATTCGGCATCTTCCTGGCCAAATTGAAGGGGTTTGGCCTGAATTTGTAATTGAAACCCATGTTAATGTCCCATGCTGAAGAATTGGGACAGAAAATTTGCAGGACCTCAAGAATTATGTGTGGATGGCAGAAGATAAGGATACGACCATCACTCACAGGGAAGTGCACCATTTAGATCTCTAGCTGGCCAGTGTCGGGTCTAGGTGTCAGGTCGGTGTTGTGGTGTGTTCCATCTACAGTAATTAAATGGTAAGTGGTAATACGAATTTTTGTGTACCCAGTTAGCCTGATCATATATAGTTCACAATTTTAAATTACCAGAGTAGCTGGTTTCAATATTGTAATTATTAATGTTATGTTAGGTCTAGCTTTTTGTGAGAGTGGTGAAGAAGTTGGCATCGAGGGAGTTACAGTTTGGCGACCTACTGTGACTTAAGTCCCAATTATCTCACTCAGATTACTTGCACTTAACAATTCAGGTAATACCCTGTAAACCTCGTGCAGGTAATTTACGTAACAATGATTCATAGTTGATTACCCCTGGGTTTAAAAATTCTTTGGATGCATGGCTTTCATTTTCTTGCCTGACTGGTCATAATGTTTCAGACTCCTGGCAAGAGAAGGTATCTTAATAACTGAATGATATTATTAGCTTTTCGTTCACCATCCTTTATATTAAGTTCTGGAGTTTTTATCGTCTTCATAGTTATCTGGAGTCATGCAGATTATAATAGGCTTGGTTGAATTTCTATACAGTTGTGCACTGTAGAGAAACACTTTCATCATCATTATTCACTCCATCCTTGTCTTGCCAGAGGTGTGCCTACACTACAGTTAAAAAACTGCAACAGATCTCCACCCCTTCTTCAGGCACAGGCACTGTATTTCTCACCTCCAGGACTCAAGTCCAGCTAACCAGTTTCCATGAATCCCTTCATGAATGTAACTTTCCTCACACTCCAACAGCACATCAAGTCATAAAAACCATTTGCCTCCACTCTCTGCTATCTAACAAGCTCAAGCACGCTCGCTGGAAGTCTAAGCCCCTTGCACACAAAACCTTTACCCCAACACACCAGCCTTTCCTAGGATGACCCTTGTTCTTCTTTCCTTCCATTACAGATTTATATGCCTTCCAAGTCATTCTACTTTGTTTCCTCCTCTATCAATGTCTGAACAACGTCAATAACCTCTCCTCAACCCTCTGAATAATACTTTTAAAAAACCTGCACATCCTCCTATTCTCCAAGCTACAGATTCTCTACCTTATATTTACACTGCACATTGTCATCAGATACGACATCACTGCCTCCAGCCTTCACCACTCATACTCTACACAGATTTAAGAGTTTTGGTACCAGTATACTTTTGTACATTTCCCACTTATTTTCCAGGAGAGCATTCTTTGTCTCCACAGACTGCTCAGTGGACCACTCATCATCTTTCCCACATCATTTCTATGATTCACCTTGTCTTTCATTGATCCATCTACTGACAAGTCCCCTTCCAAATTTAGTAGTGTCGTTTTGTCTTACAGCATTCTGCTAATAAGGACATTTCAAATTATGTCCAAACCTCTCTACACGGCTCCCCCACCTGGCTTTCTAATACGGTCACCGTGGGGCCACCCGGTTTATTTACAATCTCCGTGAGCACGACTCTGCATTATGTCTGTAAACTTTCCAAAATTTCAAGTGTTTTAAAGTAATTTCATGTTTTATATATTCTCTGATAATTATGCTTATGTGTACCTGTACCTAGATAAACTTACACACTGTTCTGCCATGTTGGTACAAGTTAAAATATACTATGAATGTCTTATTAATCTTGAAGATGCCATATAAATAATGATAATAATAAAAACACACAATAAAAATCCTTCTCCCCCCTGCCCTACCTCCTACACCATTCCCCTCCCTACAACACCCATCCTCACACACAACACCCACTTCGAAAATACATAAGCTATGTTCCGTGGTACAATGGGTCAGCCAAAAACAAGGCAAAGAATCAAGGGTCTGGCGGACGAATCAGGGTCACAGATATATCAGTTCACCTTTTAGTTGTAACTGCAGTGAGAGTAAAAGGTAGATGGGATACAAGGAAAATAGAAGCATCAAGTAAGAAAGAGGTGAAGGTTTATAAACTAAAAGAGGAGGCAGTTAGGGTAAGATATAAACAACTCTTGGAGGATAGATGGGCTAGCGAGAGTATAGGCAATGGAGTCGAAAATGCATCGGGTAGAGTCAGAGCGTTAAGCAGAAGTTTGTGGTTACAGGAAAGTGGGTGCGGGAGGGAAGAAGAACGATTGGTGGAATGATGATGTAAAGAGAGTAGTAAGGGAGAAAAAGTTAGCATATGAGAGCTTTTAACCAAACAGAAGTGATGCAAGGAGGGAAGAGTATATAGAGAGAAAAAGAGAGGTTAAGAGAGTGGCAAAGCAATGTAAAAAGAGAGCAAATGAGAGAGTGAGTGAGATGTTATCAACAAATTTTGTTGAAATTAAGAAAAAGTCTTGGAGCGAGATTAACAAGTTGAGGAAGCCTAGGGAACAAATAGATATATCAGTTAAAAATAGGAGAGGAGAGTTATTAAGTGGAGAGTTAGAGGTATTGGGAAGATAAAGGGAATATTTTGAGGAATTGTTAAATGTTGATGATGATAGGAAAGCTGTGATTTCGTGTATACGGCAAGGAGGAATAACATCTTGTAGGAGTGAGGAAGAGCCAGTTGTGAGTGTGGGGGAAGTTTGTGAGGCAGTGGGTAGAATGAAAGGGGGTAAGGCAGGTGGGATTGATGGGATAAACGTAGAAATGTTAAAAGCAGGTGGGGATATAGTTTTGGTGTGGTTGGTGCTATTATTTAATAAATGTATGGAAGAGGGTAAGGTACCTAGGGATTGGCAGAGAGCGTGCATAGTTCCTTTGTATAAAGGTATAGGAGACAAAAGAGAGTGCAAAAGTGGTAAAGTGCATGGTAGGGTGTGTGTAGACCAAGTGTTTGCAGTGAAGCATGTAAGTGAACAGTATTTAGATAAGGCTAAAGAGGTTCTTGTGGCATTTATGGATTTGGAAACGGCGTATGAGAGGGTAGATAGGGGAGCAATATGGCAGATGTTGCAGGTGTATGGTATAGGAGGCAGGTTACTGAAAGCAGTGAAGAGTTTTTACGAGGATAGTGAGGCTCAAGTTAGAGTATGTAGGAAAGAGGGAGATTATTTCCCAGTAAAAGTAGGACTTAGACAAGGATGTGTAATGTCACCATGGTTGTTCAATATATTTATGGATGGGGTTGTAAGAGAAGCGAATGCGGGGGTCTTGACAAGAGGTGTGAAGCTAAAAGATAAAGAATCAAATACAAAGAGGGAGTTGTCACAGTTGCTTTTTGCTTATGACACTGCTTTTGGGAGATTCTGAAGAGAAGTTGCAGAGGTTGGTGGATGAATTTGGTAGAGTATGTAAAAAGAAGAAAATTTAGAGTGAATATAGGAAAGAATAAGGTTATGAGGATAAAAAGATTAGGTGACGAAAGATTGGATATCAGATTGGAGGGAGAGAGTATGGAGGAGGTAAATGTATTCAGATATTTAGGAGTGGACGTGTCAGCAGATGGGTCTATGAATGATGAAGTGCATCATAGAACTGATGAAAGGAAAAGGGTGAGCGGTGCACTTAGGAGTCTGTGGAGACAAAGAACTTCGTCTTTGGAAGCATAGAGGGGAATGTAAGAGAGCATAGTTTTACCAACGCTCTTATATGGGTGTGAAGCATGGGTGATGAATGTTGCAATGAGGAGAAGACTGGAGGCAGTGGACATGTCATGGCTGAAGGCAATGTGTGGTGTGAATATAATGCAGAGAATTTGGAATTTGGAATTTAGGAGGAGGTGCAAGATTGCCAAAGCTGTTGTCCAGAGGGCTGAGGAAGGGTTGTTGAGGTGGTTCGGACATGTAGAGAGAATGGAACGAAACAGAATGACTTCAAGAGTGTATAAATCTGTAGTGGAGGGAAGGCGGAATAGGTCTCGGACTAGGAAAGGCTGGAGGGAGGGGGTAAAGTAGGTTTTGTGTGCGAGGGGCTTGGACTTCCAGCGAGCATGCGTGAGCGTATTTGATAAGAGTGAATGAAAACAAATGGTTTTTAATACTTGACGTACTGTTGGAATGTGAGCAAAATAACATTTACGAAGGGATTCAGGGAAACCGGCAGGCCGGACTTGAGTCCTGGAGATGGGAAGTACAGTGCCTGCACTCTGAAAGAGGGGTGTTAATGTTGCAGTTTAAAAACTGTAGTGTAAAGCACCCTTCTGGCAAGACAGTGATGGAGTGAATGATGATGAAAGTTTTTCTTTTTCTTGCCACCCTGCCTTGGTGGGAATCGGCCAATGTGTTAATAAAAAAATAACATCAAAATGGCCTTCATAAAAAACATGACAGCATTCTATAACAGCTGGGGAAATAAAAAAAAATCTGGGCCAGATGGTGTTAACGCCCCTGTTACAAATGCTGTCCTGGTAGACAGTAACTGTAAGAATAGAGAAATAAATGATGATGTCCTGGAGGGGGACAGGAGCGCTAGTGTGGAAACAGGTGTAGACAAGGACAAAGACATGCAAAAATCTATGTTACAAACTGGCAATACCACAAGAGATAGTGAACAAGGGGATGCCCCGAGAAATAGTGAAGATAAATTACCAGAAATAACTGATGAAGGCTTCATTGTTAGCATTAGAAATCCTCCGGGTTTAGCGCTTCCCCCTTGATTATAATAATAATAATAATGTTAGCATTAGTGCTGAAGATAGAAATGAGACAGGAAAACACCCACCACTTGGGAATACATTAGTGAATACAGTCACAAAAAACAAGGCAAACAGAAACCAGGTCTATGCAAATACTTGGTATCTGCAGACATAGAATATCCGGAAAAACAGAAGGACGTGCAACTTTGACCACCCCAGGAAAGGCCATGCCCATATAACAACAAGAAAATGCAATCTCCCTTCCTGTAAGTTTTTCCATCCTGAAATGTGTCACTCTTCAGTTCAGGAAAGACAGTGCTATAACTTATATTGCCAGGTACACCACCTAAAGGGTACAAGAAGGCACAAAACATCCAGACCATGGGAAAACATGGGTAGCCACAGCCACTCCCGGAAAGAGTTTTTTTTTCTTTTTAGCACCAGGAAGGAAAGAAAGCTGGCAGGAAATGACAGAACTCGTACACCAACTCCAATCATTACTGGAGTGGAATGACAGTCGATGGTCTCCACTCCAAAACAACAGATATTAGTGTCAGAAAAAAAGACTTCCCCATACCATCAATCCGACGACATTCATCTTTGCAAATATACAGCGTCTAAAGCCAGTAACGAATAATAAAATACCTATCATCTGTGGACTGTTTATGGAGTCAAATGCAATGTTCACGTTTTTCACAAAGACCCACATAAAGGATCACTTGGACAATGAAATATGGATCCCGGGTTTCAACCTATACAGATGTGACAGAGTGAACAGGCAAAAGGGTGAAGGGGTTGACCTGTATATCACAGAGTCACTTATATGCTCAGAACTACTAAATGTCTCAAATGATGTAGTTGAAGTTTTAGCAGTAAAGATCGAGAACCAAAACCAGGTCATTGTGGTTGTATACAAGTCTCCGGATGCAACGTTCCAGTAATTCCAGGGACAGCAGACTTTACAAAAGCCTTTGACAAGTGTGACCATTGTGTAATAGTGCACAAAATGCGTGATAAAGGAATAACAGGAAAAGTAGGTAGATGGATCTAGAATTTCCTAACAAATAAAACACAAAGAGAAGTAGTCAACAGAGTAAAGTTTGAGAAGGCTGCGGTGAAAAGCTCTGTTCCACAAGGAACAGTACTCGCCTCCATCTTGTTCCTCATCCTCATATCAGACATAGACAGGGATATAAGCCACAGCACCGTGTCTTCCTTTGCAGTTGACACCCGAATTTGCATGACAGTGTCCTTCATTGAAGACATTACAAGACTCCAGGCGGACATCAACCAAATTTTTAAATTGGCCGCAAATAACAATATGAAGTTCAATGATGAGAAATTTCAATTACTCTGATATGGTAAACGTGAGGAAAGTAAAACTTCATTGGAGTATAAAACAAATTTCAACCACACAATAGAGCGAACAACTAACATCAAAGACCTGGGGGTGATCATGTCAGAGGATCTCACCTTCAAGGACCATAATACTGTATCAATCACATCTGTTAGAAAAATGACCATATGGATAATGAGATCCATCAAAACCAGGGATGCCAAGCCCATGGTGACACTCTTCAGGCAGCTTGTTGTATCTAGGCTGGAATATTGCTGCACACTAACAGCACCTTTCAAGGCAGGTGAAATTGCTGACCTAGAAAATGTACAGAGAACCTTCACGGCACGCATACCTGCAATAAACCACCTCAATTACTGGGAGCGCTTGAAGTTCCCAAACCTGTACTCCCTAGAACGCAGGAGGGAGAGTTACATGATTATATACACCTGGAAAATCTTAGAGGTACTAGAACCAAACTTGCACACTAAAATCACTCCCTACGAAAGCAAAAGACTGGGCAGACGGTGCAACATCCCCCCAATGAAAAGCAGGAGTGCCACAAGCACGATAAAAGACAACACAATAAGTGTCATGGGCCCAAGACTGTTCAACTGCCTCTCAGCATACATAAAGGGGATTACCAATAGACACCTGACTGTCTTCAAGCAGGCACTGGACAGGCACCTAAAGTCAGTACCTGACCAGCCGGGCTGTGGTTTGTACGTTGGATTAGGTGCAGCCAGCAGTAGCAGCCTGGTTGATGAGGCCCTGATTCACCATGAGGCCTGGTCACAGATCAGGCCGCGGGGGCGTTGACCCCAGAAACCCTCTCCAGGTACACTCCAGGCTCATTTAAAATTTAGTCCTTTCTAAATTTTTCTCTTATATGTTTAAAGATATATTTTTTCATGTTAATGTAAAAATTAATAATTTTGTACCAAAGGGACCTTAGAAAATTTACTTAACCTTATTATATGAGCTGGAATTTAATTTAGCCTATTCCAACCAAATATATTTACAATAATTTAATAATATTATTTTCGTTAGGTTCAGAATGACTTTTGCGTAATTATTGCATGCACACTTTTTCCCTTGCCTTATTCGGCAAATAAAGCATTGATGTTTAAGCTAAAATCGTAAATTTTACCTATTCGGCACGACAGTGACATCACCATGGTTGTTCAGTATATTTATAGCCCTGTCAAGACCTTTACTGGTAAATAATCTCCCTCTCCCCTATGTACTCTAACATGAGCCTCACAATTCTCGTAAAAACTCTTAACTGCTTTCAGTAACCTACCACATATTCCATACATTTGTAACATGTTCTACATGGCTTCTCTATCCACCCTATCATATGCCTTTTTCAAATCCATAAAAGCAAGAAAAACCTATATGTTTTACTATAAAAACTTGGTCTACACACTCCCTACCCTTCCTAAAGCCTCTATGTTCATCAGTGATCCTGCTTTCCTTCATGATATTAATTCTTCCAATAACAGCTCTATCATACACTTTACCAGGTATACTCAAAAGGCTTATCCCCCTGCAATTTTTACACTCTCTTTTCTCCTCTTTGCCTTCATAAAAAGGAACTATGCATGCTCTCTGCCTAACCCTAGGTACCTTCCCCTTTTCCATACATTCATTAAATAAAACACCAACCATTTCAAAGCTATATCCCAACCTGCTTTTAATATTTCTGTCTTTATCCCATCAATCCCAGCTGTTTTACCCACTCTCACAACTGGTTCTTCCTCACTCCTGCCCACTGGACGAAATTACAGTTTCCCTATTCATTAACATTTAAAAGCTCCAGCTGCTCCTCAAAATATTCCCTCCATCTTCCTGATACCTCCAACTCTCCATCTAATAACTCTCCTATTTTTAACTGTAAAATTCATTCGTTTCCTAGGTGTCCTCAACTTATTAATTTCACTCTAAAACTTGTTCTTATTCTAAGCAAAATTTGTTGATAGCTTCTCACCCACTCTCTAATTTGCTCGCCTTTTACATTCCTTCACCACTCTATAACACCCTCAATAACCGTTTCTCCTACTTTAGCATTCAGGTTCCTTACCACAATTACTCTCTCATTTGGTTCAAAACTTGATACACTTAACTTCTCCCAAAATGTCTCTCTCTCCTCTACATTCCTCTCTTCTCCAGATGCATAAATATTTAACTTATTATAACCCACCTTTTACATCTGATTCTTATTTTAATCCACAAAATACTTACAATTTTCACTTTATGGATAAACGAAAATGACTACGACCAATTAAATAAAACCTTCACTCGGTTAATTGGTTCAAACTCCTTTATAATATTCTATTATGAAACAGCTGATATAATCTAAAAAAAAAAATAGGTTAGTGGGACACAATACGTGAGAAGAAAGAAGTAATAGTGAATCTTACTGAAACCAATTTGGAAAAAGACATAGCATAAATTTTGTGGCATTTAGGGAAAAATCAGAATTAAGAAAAAAAGAAGCTTGAATATTTTGGCAGATAAATAGTACCCAGGGAGGTACTACCCTACTGCTAAATGAGTGTGAAACAGAAACCTGTAATTGTTTTACGCAGTGGTAGGATTGCTGGTATCTTTTCTTTCTGTCTCATAACCACACAAGATAACAGGTACATCCTGCTGCTTCTGTTTACATTTAGGTCGCACTACATATACATGTACACGTGCATTTATACACGCCCATCTGAATTTTCGTTATATTCTTATAGTTCTTTCTCATAGTTATTTCCTTTTATTTACATGGGAAAGATAAGAAAACTCCTCCATAAGTCATGCATGTCGTCGGAGGTGGCTAAAATGCCGGAAGCAAACTCTAGTATAACTTTTGTATAAATTACTAAATGTAAAAATAAGAAAAAACTTTGTAAAGTTGGGATATTGGAATGTGCGTGGATGTAGTGCATATGATAAGAAAGAGATGATTGTGAATGATATAAGTGAAAAGAATCTAGATATCCTAGCTCTAAGCAAGAAAAAGCTGATAGATCGGGGAGGGGGAGTTTCACTGGAGAGAAATAAATAGGATTAGGTTAGCTGTATGCCCGAGTTAAGTCTAAGGAAGGGGTAGCAATATTGTTGATGGATCAGTTATGGCAGGAAAAGAGGAATGATATATGTATATATATTAAAGGATTATCAGGATTAAAATAAGGAGCTAATGAAAAAAGTGGGTTATACTAAGCACTTATGCACCTTGAGAAGAGATGAGTTTCGAAGAGCAAGAGAGATTCTGGGAGATGTTAAGCAAGTGTTGAGAGAGTTTTGAACCAGGTGAGAAAGTAATTGTTGTGGGGACCCTGAATGCTAAAGTGGGAGAAACTGTTGTAGAGAGCATGGTAGGTACGTTTGGGGTTTCAGGGATAAATTATAATGGGGAAGCCTTTGACTGAACTTTGTACGGGAAAAGGTTTAATAATAGGTAATACTTATTGTAAGAAAACAGGATAAATAAGTATACGAGATATGATATATGACGTAATGACAGAAGTTTGTTGCACTATATACTGGAGGATAAAAGTTTAAGGGTAGACTTCTGGATGTGCATGTTTATAGAGACAACGAATATATTAGATCATTATTTAGTTGTAGCTACAGTGAGAATACGAGGTAGATAGGTGTACAAGGAGAATGGCATCAGCGAGTAAGAGAGAGGTAAAGATCTGTAAACTAAATGAGGACGTAGTTAGGGTAAGATATAAGCAACTATTGGTAGAAAGATGGGCTAGTGAAAGTATAGGAAATGAAGAGATTGAAGAGGTTTATGGCAGATTTAAGACTGCAGAAGTTTGTGGATATAGAAGGGTGGGCGCAGGAGGGAAGAGGAACGAGTGATGGAATGAGTTAAAGCGAATAGTAAGGGAGAAAAAGGTAGCATATGAAAGGTTTTACAAATCAGAAGTTATATAAGGAGAGAGGAGTACAGGAAAAGTAAAGGAGAGGATTAAAGAGTGGTGAGGAAGTGTAACAAGAGAGCAAGTGAGTTTCTGTCAACAAATTTTGCTGAGAATAAGAAAAAGTTTTAGAGTAAAATTAATAGGTTGAAAAAGCCTAGGGAACGAATTGATTTGACAGTTAAAATCAGGTGAAAGGGATTATTAGATGTGGAGTTCGAGGTATTGGAAAGATGGTGGGAATACTTTGAGGTGTTCAATGTTGATGAAGAAAGAAAGGCAGCGATTTCATGCATTATCCAGGGAGATATAACATCTTGCAGAAGTGAGGAAGAGCCAGATGTTAGAGAGAGAGAGAGAGAGGTGCGTGAGACAGATAGTTAAATGAAATGTCGTAAAGCAGCTGTGATTGATGAGATCAAGACAAAAATGTTAAAAGCAGGTGGAGATATAGTGTTCGAGTGGTTGGTGTTTTTATCTAATAAATGAATGAAAGAGAGAAAGGTTAGCATATAAGAACATAAGAACATAAGAATGTAGGAACACTGCAGAAGGCCTACTGGCCCATACGAGGCAGGTCCTTATCAAAACGACATCTACCTAAAGCTACCCAAGAAAAACCTCCCGTACCCCATGACACCAATCAAACCCAGCCCCTCCCACTCATATATTTGTCCAGTCTCTTCTTAAAGCTACCCAAGGTCCTAGCCTCTATCACCCCACTGGGAAGACTGTTCCACGCATCTACAACTCTGTTAGAAAACCAGTACTTACCTATGTCCTTTCTAAATCTAAATTTATCCAACTTAAATCCATTATTCCTGGTTCTTACCTGGTTCGACACCCTCAGTACTTTTTTAATGTCTCCCTTGTTTATGCCCGTCATCCACTTATACACTTCAATGATATCTCCCCTCATTCTACGCCTCTCCAGAGAGTGGAGATTTAAGGCTTTAAGTCTATCTTCATACGGGAGGTTCCTTACACAGTAAATCATTTTAGTCATTCTTCTCTGTATGTTCTCTAATGAGTCTATGTCCATCCTGTAGTAAGGGGACCAAAACTGAGCAGCATAATCTAAATGAGGCCTCACTAGTGATGTATAGAGCTGTAAAATAACTTTTGGACTTCTATTACTTATACTTCTTGAGATAAATCCCAGTAATCTGTTGGCCCTGTTGCGCACACTAAGGTACTGCTGTCTTAAGAACATAAGAACATAAGAACATAAGAAAGGAGGAACACTGCAGGAGGCCTGTTGGCCCATACTAGGCAGGTCCTTTACAATTCATCCCACTAACAAACATTTAACCAACCCAATTTTCAATGCTACCCAAGAAATAAGCTCTGATGTGCAAGTCCAACTCAAATCCAACCCCTCCCACTCATGTACTTATCCAACCTAAATTTGAAACTACCCAAAGTCCTAGCCTCAATAACCCAACTAGGTAGACTGTTCCACTCATCAACTACCCTATTTCCAAACCAATACTTTCCTATGTCCTTTCTAAATCTAAACTTATCTAATTTAAATCCATTACTGCGGGTTCTCTCTTGGAGAGATATCCTCAAGACCTTGTTAATATCCCCTTTATTAATACCTATCTTCCACTTATACACTTCGATCAGGTCTCCCCTCATTCTTCGTCTAACAAGTGAATGTAACTTAAGAGTCTTCAATCTTTCTTCATAAGGAAGATTTCTAATGCTATGTATTAATTTAGTCATCCTACGCTGAATGTTTTCTAACGAATTTATGTCCATTCTGTAATATGGAGACCAGAATTGAGTTGCATAATCTAGGTGAGGCCTTACTAATGATGTATAAAGCTGCAGTATGACCTCTGGACTTCTGTTGCTTACACTTCTTGATATAAATCCCAGTAATCTATTTGCCTTATTACGTACGCTTAGGCATTGCTGTCTTGGTTTAAGGTTGCTGCTTACCATAACCCCCAAGTCCTTTTCGCAATCTGTATGGTTAAGTTCTACATTATTTAACTTATAAGTGCTAGGGTTATGGACACTCCCGAGCTTCAGAACCTTGCATTTATCTACATTGAACTGCATCTGCCACTTTTCTGACCAAGAGTAGAGTTTGTCTAAATCCTCCTGAAGTTCCCTAACATCTACGTTTGAATCAATTATCCTACCTATCTCTGTGTCATCGGCGAATTTGCTCATATCACTAGTAATTCCTTCATCAAGATCATTGATATATATTATAAACAACAACGGGCCCAAGACTGATCCTTGTGGAACGCCACTTGTTACTGATCCCCACTCGGATTTAACCCCATTTATGGACACTCTTTGCTTCCTGTCTGTGAGCCATGATTCGATCCACGAGAGCACCCTTCCCCCAATGCCATGAGCTGCTACTTTCTTCAACAGTCTTTGGTGCGGAACTCTATCAAATGCCTTACTAAAATCTAAGTAAATAATATCAAATTCTTTATCGTGGTCAACAGCCTCAAAAGCTTTACTGAAGAAAGTTAATAAATTAGTTAGACAAGACCGGCCTCTTGTGAATCCATGCTGAGTATCATTAATCAAGCTATGCTTATCGAGATGGCTTCTTATAATCTCAGCTATAATTGACTCTAGTAATTTGCCTACAATTGAGGTCAGGCTTATTGGGCGGTAATTTGACGGTAACGACTTGTCCCCTGTTTTAAAAATAGGAATTACATTAGCCATCTTCCACATATCAGACACTGCACCTGTTTGAAGAGATAAATTAAAAATATTAGTTAATGGTTCACAGACTTCCATTTTGCATTCCTTTAGAACCCTTGAAAAAACCTCATCAGGACCCGGTGACTTATTTTGCTTCAGTCTGTCTATCTGCTTCACAACCATTTCACTAGTGACTGTGATGTTACATAATTTATCTTCTTCTGATCCACTATAAAAATTAATTACCGGAATATTATTAGTGTCTTCCTGTGTAAAAACCGAGAGAAAATAATTATTTAAAATCGAGCACATTTCATTCTCTTTGTCAGTAAGATGCCCATAGTTATTTTTAAGGGGACCTATCTTATCTCTGACTTTTGTTCTATAGACCTGGAAAAAACTTTTTGGGTTAGTTTTAGAATCCCTAGCAACTTTAATTTCATAGTCCCTTTTAGCTTTTCTTATCCCCTTTTTAATGTCCCTCTTAATGTCAATATACTGATTCATAAGATGACCCTCGCCTCTTTTGATACGCCTATAAATTCCTTTCTTATGCCCTAGTAGATATTTCAGCCTATTATTCATCCATTTTGGGTCATTTCTATTTGATCTAATTTCCTTATAAGGGATAAACGTTCTTTGAGCAGCATGTATTGTGTTCAGAAAACTGTCATATTGATAGCTCTCTTCGTTACCCCAGTCAACAGATGATAAGTGTTCTCTAAGCCCATCGTAATCTGCTAAGCGAAAATCTGGGACTGTTACTGAGTTATCCCTACTATCATACTTCCATTCAATTCTACATGTAATTGATTTGTGGTCGCTGGCACCCAGTTCCTCTGAAACTTCTAAATTATTAACAAGGGATTCATTGTTTGCCAGAACTAAGTCAAGCAGGTTATTACCCCTTGTAGGTTCTGTCACAAACTGCTTCAAAAAACAATCCTGTACTACTTCTAAGAAATCGTATGATTCTAAATTCCCAGTTAAGAAATTCCAATCAATATGACTAAAGTTAAAGTCTCCTAGAATTACTACATTATCGTGCCTTGTGGCCCTAACAATTTCCTCCCATAGTAGTCTCCCCTGGTCCCTATCTAAATTTGGGGGACGGTATATCACACCTAAAATTAATTTTTCATGCCCCTCTGAAAATTCTATCCAAACAGACTCTGTATGTGTTACTTCAGACTTAATACCCGTTTTTATGCAACAGTTCAAGCGATCTCGGACATACAATGCCACCCCACCCCCCTTCCCGATACTTCTATCTACTTGGAACAATTTAAAACCCTGAATGTGACATTCTGCAGGCATGTCCCGACCTTTTGAATTAAACCACGTCTCAGTAATGGCAAATACATCTATGTTACCTGCACTAGCAACTAGTCTGAACTCGTCCATCTTATTCCTAGCACTGCGACTATTTGTGTAATAAATATTTAATGACCCTCCTATCTCTTTACCCTTCCTGCTCCTTTCTGTTATTCCACTAAACCTATTACTGTCATTGTCAATTAGTGCCACTGGCTTTCCAATATCCTCCTCATTTTGCCTATTACTAGTTCTCCTAGTACTCATGTTACTACCCTGCGACTTCACAGTTTTCCCGCCAAAACCCATACCACTAACTATTCCTAGTTTAAAGACCTAACAGCTCCCTCCACTGCGTTGGCCAGTGCTCCCACCCCACACCTAGACAAGTGAACCCCATCCCTGGCATACATGTCATTTCTGCCATAGAAGAGGTCCCAGTTGTCAATGAATGTTACCGCATTTTCCTTACAGTATTTGTCCAGCCAGCAATTGACACCAATTGCTCTGGACAACCATTCATTTCCAACTCCTCTCCTTGGCAAAATGCCACATATGACAGGTTTGCCACCCTTCTTCCTAATTATCTCTATTGCTGACCTATTCCTGCTAATCAGGTCCTCACTCCTACGTCTGCCAACATCGTTGCCTCCAGCACTGAGACAGATAATAGGATTGCTCCCATTACCTCTCATGATGTCATCCAGACGGCTAACAATATCCTTCATCCCAGCCCCAGGAAAACATACTCTCTGCCTCCTACTCCTATCCTTCAAACAGAATGCCCTATCCATGTACCTAATCTGGCTATCCCCAACAACAACAATGTTTTTACCTTCCTTGGCGTCGTCCGTAGTGATGCTCCGAGTAGTCGACTCACATTCGCCAGGTAGCATTACACCACTTGTAGAATTCGTCATGACGTTCTCGATGGTCTTCGTTGGGGTTTCTAGGGATGTCTCACTCACGTCTGCCAATGCTTCTTTGGTGCTCGTTGTGGCATTCCCAGTAGAACACTCACATTCGTCAGGTAGCACCGAGAATGAGTTGGAAGTTTCCACGGTAGTCTTCTGGTTTCTCGTTGTTTCTGCCTCTCCAACCGTTTTCTTAATCTTCAGCTTGGTTCCATGTTGCCCGACCACTGACCAAGCTCCCTTCTTAACCTGGGGACTCACAATAGGTGGATTACTACGAATCCTCTTGTTCTCCTCCGTTAATCGCCGTATCTCCAGTTTAGCAACTCTGAGTTCTTCTCTCAGCTGCTGGTAAAGCTGCTCAAGAGAGGGCATCCTGGTTCAGATTCACAGAGAGCACACAAACAGGTCTTCACAGAGCTAAGTACACGTCACCACTGGCTTTAGATTTCTGCTTACCATGACTCCCAAGTCTTTTTCACATTCTGTATGACCAAGCTCTACTTCACCTAGATTATAGCTTCAAGGGTTATTTTCATTACCAAGGGCAAGTACCTTACACTTATCCACATTAAACTTCATCTGCCATTTTTCAGACCAAGACATTAATTTGTTCAAATCGTCCTGGAGTTCATTGACGTCCTCCCCAGAGTGAATTATACGGCCTATCTTTGTATCATCAGCAAACTTACTCATGTCACTAGTAATCCCTTCATCAAGGTCATTAATATAAATCATGAACAGGAGAGGGCCTAAAACTGATCCTTGTGGAACGCCACTAGTGACTAATCCCCATTCAGATTTCACTCCATTAATTGTAACTCTCTGCTTTCTATTGGTAAGCCATGCCTCAATCCATGCTAGAACTTTACCTCCTATACCATGAGCTGCCACTTTTCTTAAGAGTCTCTTGTGAGGTACTCTGTCGAAGGCTTTACTAAAATCCAAATAAACAATATCATATTCCTTATCACTGTCAACTGCCTCAAATGTTCTATTGAAGAACGTCAGCAAGTTTGTCAGGCAGGAACGACCTCTCGTGAATCCATGCTGAGATTCATTTATCAAGTTATGCTCTTCAAGGTGACTTCTGATAATGTCAGCTATAATTGATTCTAATAACTTGCCCACTATAGATGTCAGGCTTATTGGACGGTAATTTGAAGGAGTGGACTTATCCCCTGATTTGAATATAGGAACCACATTAGCCATCTTCCACAACTCTGGCACAACACTGGTAAGGATGGACGCATTGAATACACTCGTTAATGGCTGACTAAGCTCCATCTTGCATTCCTTAAGTACCCTTGAAAACAACTCATCGGGTCCCGGGGACTTATTTTGTTTCAGTTTGTCTATCTGTTTAATAACCATGTCCCTCGTGACAGTAATATTAGTTAATTTAAATTCATCAGGAACTAAATAATTGTTAATTACTGGAATCTCATTTACATCTTCCTGTGTAAAAACTGACAAAAAATAGTCATTAAATAAGGAACACATTTCCAGTTCATTATCCGTCAGCTGTCCATTCCCAGTTTTCAGAGGTCCTACTTTTTCCTTCACCTTCGTCCTATACACTTGAAAGAACCCCTTTGGATTAGTCTTTGATTCATTAGCAACTCTAATTTCATAGTCACGTTTAGCCTTTCTAATCGTCTTTTTTACTTCTCTTTTAAGCTGAACATATTGGTCAGTAAGGTTAACCTCTCCTCTTCTGATGCGCCTATAAATTCCCCTTTTCTCCTCTAATAGATGCTTTAGCCTCCTGTTAACCCATTTGGGATCGTTATTATTAGACCTAATTTCTCTCTGGGGAATGTATATACTCTGGGCACTGTGTACATTATTAAGAAAGCAATCATAAAAGCAGATCCCTTCATATGTAAGAGAGAAGGGGATTATTTTCCTGTAAGAGTAGACCTGGACAAGAATACGTGATATCGTCATGGCTGTTCAACATATTTATAGATGGGGTTGTAAAAGTGAATGCTATGATGTTTGGGAGAGGTGCAGGATTAATTTTTTTTTTTTATTATCACACTGGCCGATTCCCACCAAGGCAGGGTGGCCCGAAAAAGAAAAACTTTCACCATCATTCACTCCATCGCTGTCTTGCCAGAAGGGCGCTTTACACTACAGTTTTTAAACTGCAACATTAACACCCCTCCTTCAGAGTGCAGGCACTGTACTTCCCATCTCCAGGACTCAAGTCCGGCCTGCCGGTTTCCCTGAACCACTTCATAAATGTTACTTTGCTCACACTCCAACAGCACGTCAAGTATTAAAAACCATTTGTCTCCATTCACTCCTATCAAACACGCTCACGCATGCCTGCTGGAAGTCCAAGCCCCTCGCACACAAAACCTCCTTTACCCCCTCCCTCCAACCTTTCCTAGGCCGACCTCTACCCTGCCTTCCTTCCACTACAGACTGATACACTCTTGAAGTCACTCTGCTTCGCTCCATTCTCTCTATATGTCCGAACCACCTCAACAACCCTTCCTCAGCCCTCTGGACAGCACTTTTGGTAATCCCGCACCTCCTCCTAACTTCCAAACTACGAATTCTCTGCATTATATTCACACCACACATTGCCCTCAGACATGACATCTCCACTGCCTCCAGCCTTCTCCTCGCTGCAACATTCATCACCCATGCTTCACACCCATATAAAAGCGTTGGTAAAACTATACTCTCAAACATTCCCCTATTTGCCTCCAAGGACAAAGTTATTTGTCTCCACAGACTCCTAAGTGCACCACTCACCCTTTTCCCCTCATCAATTCTATGATTCACCTCATCTTTCGTAGACCCATCCGCTGACACGTACACTCCCAAATATCTGAATACATTCACCTCCTCCATACTCTCTCCCTCCAATCTGATATCCAATCTTTCATCACCTAATCTTTTTGTTATCATAACCTTACTCTTTCCTGTATTCACTTTTAATTTTCTTCTTTTGCACACCCTACCAAATTCATTCACCAATCTCTGCAACTTCTCTTCAGAATCTCCCAAGAGCACAGTGTCATCAGCAAAGAGCAACTGTGACAACTCCCACTTAATGTGTGATTCTTTATCTTTTAACTCCATGCCTCTTGCCAAGACCCTCGCATTTACTTCTCTTACAACCCCATCTGTGGAGAAATTTTCTCCAGGAGGGGGGTATCAGCCCCCTTCAGCCCTTTCAGCCCCTTCAGCCCCTTTCAGCCCTGAGGGGCCAAGCCCTCTCAGAAGGGGCGAGCATCTTGTTTACTGCTACAGTGAGTAATTGATCACAGATGCTATGTGACGTAGTCAAGTGACCTCTGCTCCTTGCAGCGGTGTTGCAAAGTGTATTTTTATAAGAGACAGTACATCTCTTATTTAGCAGAACAATTAAGGAAAATCCTGCTCCCACTTTATTACCACGGTAAAAATAGTGGACATTGTTGTCTATGCTTAAGACAGCAAGAATCAAACATTCTGCTTTGCTTCATCGAGGAAGTGGCAAGGAAGCAAGGAGTACTGGGTCAGCTTTTTTTTGTGCTAGGGCAGTGACGGCTTGGGGCGGTGTGGCGTCGCCAGATTAACTTTGACTCTACTACGAGTGACACTGACGCCAGGATAACCAACAAAGAACACTGATCTGTGCGTTAGTGTGGACAAAGTGTCTCACAAAACACGATAAACACTTACAGAGAAGTGTGATCAACTTCTTAGTGATATTGTGTGAACAATTATTGATGAACAGTTTAACAACGAGTGTTGCGATCCAACAGAGTGTAGTGCGACATTCTTCAAAGAACACTATTCTTCAATTAACTCAACGGATATCCGACCGTAATTACGGGTCAGATACATATACCCAGGTAAGTGTTCTAACTCGTGATGTACTACTATTGACTGCGCAGTTGAGTATAAAATCGTGAGTTAGTCACTTATCATAAATCCCGGTGATATGCGGACCATTGAGTCCAAACAAGTACGTACATCGTCAGCCACCAGTGTATGAAATATGCTGACATAACACCCCCTAGGGGTAATTTATAATCATACAAATTATATTTCTTGACAGCCCATGTTGAGATGGTTTCGACAGCTTCTAGACCTCGTCTGCAGGGGCGGCTGTGCAGGCGATGAGTTGTCCTTTTAAGTTAAGTATAAGCCTTTAAACTTAACTGGTAATGCCATTTCTCAACATAATTGGTCGTGCTCGAACCGGATAAAGACCACACTGTGGTCCAAATATGTTGTACTACAGTGTACAAATAACCTATGAGCCAAGGTCCTTCGAAAAAAGCTGTAAAACTAGTGTTTTACAATATAAATCAGTGTAAATGAGTCCCTCCAGACTCAATCACAGAGAATGGGCAGCCAAAAGAAAACGGGCGCTCACCCAGCGTTCACCCAAAGAAAACGGGAGCTGGGTGACTCACCCACACCCTCCATCCACTGCTCCAATCTCGAAAGTGCTGATTAAGACAACAACAACCCAAGTGAGGTTCAGTTTGTCTGAGTATATATACACATAGTGTTTATAATGTTTATAGACAGAAATTAAGAGACAAGATTGTGTTAAAGTTTGTTTCTTATAGATCTACCTGTTATATTAAAGGAACTTATATATAAAGTGTAAGCTTTCAAATATATATTAAGAGTGACATTTATATATGTGTAACTAATATTCACGTGTGATTTACAGTTATACAGTGACATTTATAGTGTATAGTGAATGAAGTGTATAATATCGTTATTTACGATTAATCATCGTGGTCAGGCTGACACAGCAAACTCAAGCCATAAACACCAGACACATGTACCCTGTACCCTTCATGGTCATTGACCCTGAGGTTAAGCTTAGTGGACCAGTAGTGTCTGACTCAATTATTGCTGACTTAAGCATAACAAAAACTCAGCTGTCTATAGCATTACAGTGTTTTTTAAACACTCTAAGTGTGGTGCTAGAATTTTCAGTATACCATTAAAATGGCTTGTTTGAAAACTCAGTTTCAGTCTTTACAGACTAAGATTACACAATTAGAAAATCTAATTTCAGTCTGTATAGGATTAACTCAAGATACAAACATAGATTTTGATGATCTTGAGGTCAAGTTTGAATTATTTACACAACGTATGGAAATAATTAATTCAGACTATACACATTATGAAAATAAATTTCTTGAATCAGATCCATCTGAGGATGAAATTAAAAATGTTTTGGATACTTTTAGTGATCAACAATTAAGGTGGACAGGAGTACAGGCTATCTGCCGTAAAACTCTGTCACTACTAGTGGTCAAACACCTGTTACACCTGTAACAACAACAAGTGTCCCATTACCAAGCTTACCTACATTGTCATTACCTATTTTCAAAGGTCATAATTATGAAGAATTCATTAGTGGGTTTCAATCCATAGTAAATTCACGAACTGACATAGATGAGATTGCTAAGTTCAATTACCTTAAATGTCTTGTGAAGGGAGAACCCTATGAACTGATTAAGTCATTTCCGGTGGTCAAAGGCAATTATCAAATAGCCTTACGTGTCTTAGCAGACAATTACTTCGATGCTGACAAGGCCAGAGTTAGACATGCAGTCTTATATCAAGCTTGAAGCCACCCAAACATTGTTTTTCAGACTTACAGGCATTTAGAATCACATTAGACAATAGTCTCAGATCTCTAGGTGCTAAATATGACCTAAGGCAATGTGATTGGTTTATCAGTGGTATTGTACAAGATAAGTTGTCACCACAAACTATTGAACGATTAAATATTATGTTCAATAAACGCTATTTCACTTGTGAGGAAATTAGCAATGGTTTACAAACAATAGTTTCATGCATGCAAGCAACGAGACAAGATGAAAAATCCACAAATCTGGTGGATAATAAACCTTCAACTCCGTATAAAAAGAGTATAACTACTCCCACTAAACCACATAATGGGAAATCCCATATAGGCATTTATCAAGCTGTGAATACAACAGACAGTAAACAGACTGTCATACATAAACGTACTCCAAAATGTGTACTTTGTGACGGAACACATTGGGCACAGTATTGTAGTCAATACACATCAATAGAGGCACGTAAACAACGTGTTCATCAGCTGAAAAGGTGCATCAAGTGTTTAGGTGAACACAAGGGAGGTAAATGCTCACTGAAGAAGTGTTTTAAATGCAAGGGTATGCATCATACAACATTATGCCCAAATACTTTTGCTGAACAGCAGAAGACTTCCACAGAATCAGGAAGTCAACAAGCAACAGCATTAAATGTGAGAGATAAGTTTAAAGCAACTGCTCTCCCGATAGCTCGAGTTCAGTTATCTAATAAATTACACAAAACCAATGTGCTAACACTATTTGATCAAGGCTCACAAAGGTCCTTCATAAGAAGAACAGTGTTGCAGAAACTGAATAAACAACCCTATGCCAAAATACAGTTAGATATAGCTGGTTTTTTCCACAATTCTAGTAAACAGACATATGACCTAGCCAGAATCACTGTTGGTCTAGGAAACAGGAAAAAGACAGAAGAAGCTGTGGTAGTAGATGATTTGCCTAAGTCTGTGCAGATCCAGGGATTAAAAGAAACAGTTGCAGCACTGAAAGCAGCTAAGGTCAAGTTAGCCTGTCCTGACATACAGACGGACACAATTAGTCCAATTGATTTAATCATTGGAAGTGATTATTATCACTGTTTTGTGCAAAATATAGTAAGTAAACATGATGTTCACTTGCTGAAAACAGCAGGAGGCCACATGATATGTGGTCCCATTCCCTCTCAAAGTGGGAAAGAAGCTGATATTGATTCAGTGGAAAATGTACTAGTTACGAGAATAACCGCTGATCATGTACCACAGCAAAAATTATCATTACTGGAAGAAGTGAATGAACCAGTTGATAAGTTGTGGGATTTAGATGCGATAGGTATTGATGTAAATAAACCAAGCCCACAAGAGTCTCAGACTTATAGCCAATATTTGGACACTGTCAAATATAAAGATGGACAGTATTGGGTTAGGTTACCATGGAAATTAAATCCACCACATCTGCCTAGCAATTATCGCATGGCTTTCGGACAAATGAAAGCACAAATACATGAGCTCAGGAAGAATCCAGAGCTACTGACTGTCTATGATAATATCATACAAGAACAGTTGGACAATAAATTCATATAGGAAATAGTCGAAGATAAGTTGAAGACAAACGCTCATTATCTCCCGCACCATGGAGTCAGAAAAGATTCTGAAACCACTCCACTACGTGTTGTATATAATTGCAGCGCACGTGCAAATAAAGATGTAGCAAGTCTTAATGACTGTCTGATGACCGGACCCTCACTAACTGAGAAGCTTGGAGACGTGCTTATGAAATTTCGCACAAACCCATATGCCTACACGGCTGATATGTCCAAAGCTTTCTTAAGAGTAGGACTACAAGAAATAGATAGAGATTATACTCGATTCTTGTGGCCTGAAAATCCACATGATCCTCAAAGTCCTGTGAAAACTGATCGTTTCAAATCAGTATTGTTTGGTGCAACATCCTCTCCATTCTTATTAGAAGCTACTCTAAATACACATTTGAAGAAATCTGAAAGTCCCTTCAAAGAAATCTTAAAGAAAAGTTTCTATGTGGACAATCTTCAAGGTACTGTGAATAAAGAGGAGGATTTGAAATCCTTATACAGAGAAGCTAACAAGGAGATGAAAGAAGCAAATATGCCTCTAAGGATGTGGAATACAAATTCAAAGCAATTAAGGGAAATTATCAAAGAAGATTTCCCTGAAGCTGAAATTCCTAATTGCAACAATATGCTGGGACTTAATTGGAACACACAGGAAGATACTTTGAGTCTCAAAAGGATAAATAATAAATCATGCAGTACACTCACTAAACGTAGTTTACTGTCAGAGGTATCACAATGTTTTGATCCTCTAGGACTCGTCTCACCAATTACCATAAAGGGTAAAATGCTTATGCAAAATGCATGGAAGCTCAAAATTGGATGGGATGAGAACGTGCCTCTAGAAATGAGTCAAGCATGGGATGAAATATCCAAGGAGTTTAAACAACTTCATCAAATTAAATCTCCCAGACAAATAGGTCAAGAGGGAAACAAGTACACATTACATGTGTTCTGTGATGCGTCAACCAGAGGTTATGGCGCTGTAGCTTACATGAGTAATGCTGAAGGAAGTACACTAATTACTTCAAAGGCCAGGGTAGCACCCTTGAAGGTCAGAACAGTACCACAGTTGGAACTGACAGCACTCTATGTAGGTACAAAATTAGCTGTCTATCTCAACAAAGTACTTGATCATCTCACTATTGAGAAAACCGTGATCTGGTGATAATGAGGCAGTTCTCCAGTGGTTAAGAAATAATAAGAGTAAGTTGGTCTATGAACAGAACAGAGTAGCAGAAATAAAAGAGATGCAGAGAGATTATCTCTTTCTCCACGTCTCTACCCAAGAGAATCCAGCTGACAAGTTGTCACGTGGTGTCCCACTCAAGAAATTTGTGGATAATAAATTATGGCTCTACGGACCGAACTGGCTCTCTAATGAAAATAACTGGCCTCAGCAAAAATCTCACATTATGCCAGAAGAAACAGTCTGCTTGAACACAGCAGAAATAAGTTGTGTAAATACTGCAGCAGCCACAACAGAAATAGTCATTGATGGATCTAAATACTCATCTTTGGGTAAACTATTAAGAGTTACAGCTCTTGTCTTTGAATTCATTAAAGGAATAAAACCTGATTATGAATGTCTTGAACCCATTAAATACTGGGTGAAACTAATACAGAAAGACGTTTTCTCTACAGAATATAAGTTTCTAGAAACACAAGATAAATCCCCAAAGAAACCTGTTATGATTAATTCTTTAGGACTTTATCTTGACTCAGAAAAGATTATAAGATGTCGAGGAAGAATTCATAATTCTTCACTACCTAAAGAAGCCATACATCCAATATTGATCCCCAAGAATCATTGGCTAACAAAACTGATTGTGCAAAACGCCCACAGTAACGTGTTACATGGTGGGGTAGCTGACACACTTTGTCATATACGACAGTCCTACTGGATACCTCAAGGTCGACAAAGTGTGAAAAAACAAATAAAGGACTGTATTACTTGTCGTCACTACGATATGCGAGTATGTCAGTATCCAGGTCCACCTTCATATCCCTCTGAAAGAGTTTGTCATATCACTCCATTTGAGGTGACAGGTGTAGATTACACTGGACCAATAATTTTAACCAAAACAGTTGACAAAGTTCCCATCAAGGTGTACATCTGTTTGTTCACTTGTGCTACAACTAGAGCAGTACATCTAGAAGTAGCCACTGACATGTCTGCTGAAACTTTTATCAAATTATTCAGAAGGTTTGCAGCCAGAAGGGCATGTCCCAGACTGATGATTTCAGATAATGCAACGAACTTTGTTGCTGGTGCTGCTTATATCAGCAAGATCTTTGATCAACCAGAAGTACAACAGATGCTGAATCAACGCAGATGTCGTTGGAGATACATTCCTCCTAAATCTCCATGGCACGGCGGATTTTATGAAAGAATGATCGGCATTGTAAAACGTCGTTTAAGGAAGACTCTTCATCGTCAAAGAATCGACTTAGAAGAATTCCGTACAGTTGTGACTGAAATAGAAAATATATTAAACAACCACGGTGACATCACACATCCTTGTCTAAGGCCTACTTTTACTGGGAAATAATTTCCCTCTTTCCTACATACTCTAACTTGAGCCTCACTATCCTCGTAAAAACTCTTCACTGCTTTCAGTAACCTACCTCCTACACCATACACCTGCAACATCTGCCACATTGCCCCCCTATCCACCCTGTCATACGCCTTTTTCAAATCCATAAATGCCACAAAGACCTCTTTAGCCTTATCTAAATACTGTTCACTTATATGTTTCACTGTAAACACCTGGTCCACACACCCCCTACCTTTCCTAAAGCCTCCTTGTTCATCTGCTATCCTATTCTCCGTCTTACTCTTAATTCTTTCAATAATAACTCTACTATACACTTTACCAGGGAGTCGTCACAGTTTCTTATAGCCGATGACACTGTGCTTTTGGACGATTCTAAAGAGAAATTGCAATGAATAGTGGACGAATTTGGGAGGATATGTAAAAGAAGGAAATTAAAAGGGAACTAAGGAATGAGCAAGAAGATGAGGGTAACGAAAAGATAGGTAATGAAAAATCGGACATCAGATTCGAAGAAGGGAGTATGGAGGAAGTTAATATGTCAGATATTTGGCACCAGACTTGTCGAAAGACGGTCCTTTGAAAGACGAAGTAAACAATAGAATTGACGAGGGAGAAAAGGTGAGCGGTGCATTGAGGCATCTGTGGAGACAAAGTAAGTTATTCGAAGAGGCAAAATGTAAACGAGCATAGTGATACCAACACTTTTGTATGGGTGTATTACCTGAACTACAAGAAGACTGTCTTACTGGCAAGTATTGGTGCGAAACTACTGATGAAAATATAAAAAAGTGAATAATAAACTAGGAGAAGATAGTATTCTAATTTAAAAAAAACTTTTTTTAGTATTCGACCGATAAATTTTGTATATTAAAAACATTTACAAAATATTTTCTCAAGATTAATTTTGCATTTTTTTTTTTAACTTGAGTCTGAATCTCATTTTCTATGAAGACAATCATTTTCATTAGAAAATTAGTGTCTTCAGTAAGAATGTGGTAATAATATAATGTGGCTTTGCAGGGAATGTTCTTGACTTCCATCCTCCAAGCCCCATCCTCCTTCTCCATCCTGGGTCTCTTCACGCTCGGCAACCACTGCTACGTCTCTGTAAGTATATTTATATATGTGAATGTTCTTACCTATCTGTGGTTGCAAGGAAGAACATTTAGCTACCACCCCTGTCTCTCTAGTCTATTGACTAGTACTAAGCTTACTCTCTTCTGGCTGTGTGAGCCCTATCATACCTATTCTTAAAACTTTGTATGCATCATTACTCTACCACTTCGTTAGGTTCAGAATGATTTTTGCGAAATTGCTGCATACTCAATTTTTCGCTTGCCTTATTTGGCAAGAAGAGTGTGGTTACAAAAATTTATATATGCTGCTCGTAAGACTAGTACACCAAACAGGGATGAGAATGAAATTAGCTTAGAAGCTCCCACACCTCCATTTGCCCTCGGATGGTGGCAAAACAGCTAGCTCTGCTGGCTGTGCCAGTCTTGTAGGATAGGGTGGTCCTGTGGTTTAAAGCGGCAGGTAGTTCTCGCTTACCATGAGTTCGAATCCTTGGCTAGCGCAGTGTTGTTATTGATCAATACCACTCGTTCGTGGCTAGTACACCGAACAGGGATGAGAATGAAATTAGCTTAAGGGGGGGGGGGGAGGCTGGAGCCGTTCAGTGCCGTTCAACCGATTTGTTTTATTTTTGGTGTACTTTTAGAGGTGCATATGTAGAAGCATGTGACAAAGTTTCAGTATGATTGGCCAACAAACAACAGAGAAAAAATATAAACATAATTTTGATATATGGCAGCACGACCTGACAAATTGGCACTACGAGTGGCACTTCCGACATTCCCAACTGTTAGAATACAACTAGCACGACGTTTTTACATTGCCATTTCATCTAATATATCTTATTATCATGGTAAAAAAAAGTACATTTGACAGAATTTTTGGCATTCGCCAAAATATCTGCCTTTTACCCCCCACAAAATAAAAAATATTTGAGATATTCCAAAAAATCTGACGTTAAAAATTCAAACACACTTTGTTTTATATTGTATGTGAAAATCATTTCAATGCAATTATTAATAATGGAGTTGTAAAGCGAAATAAGTGAATAAGTTACTTCCGAGATATAGGCCTAGAGCGTCGGCCGGCCTACCGTCTCAAAATTTTTTTTTTTTTTGCGCGGAAATCGCGTTTGTTTCGGTGTATTTCTTAGTACAGTTATCCTCTTCAAAACACCATTTTCTATCACTCACAGACCAAACAATACAACAAGGAGACGAGGAGTAACTCATTTATATCGAAATATTGCTGGTGGACTCTCGTTTTATTATGGCCTATTTTATTCAGTCTAGAGTATATAACATGTTTGTTTGTTATTTACAGTGATTATTATATCATATTAGATCAATTCTGAATGATAAATAAGCCGTATAGTTAATATATAAGCTGATATAAGCGTAATAATGAAGTGATTTCACCTGCCGCCGTCTGGAGAGGGAGCATTGCCGAGTGTACCCAGGTGCTTCCTGATAGGCTAGACGTCTATTGATAAGCTCCACCTACTCTTATATGATGCCAAATAATCAATTATTATATTAGAAAGAATAATGCAAAGAAAAAGCAATAAAAAAACAAGGAAAAAAAATAAAAAAAATATATGGGTTGAGAGCAGACTCGCTACCTACATCGCCGCCACCATACCTGATATAAATGACTATAATTTCTTGTAGAAACGTTGTAGAACATTGATTCTTGTACCATTGTGTTGCCAAAGAGTTAAGCTATTTTTCTGTATGAATAACTCATTTTCCATAATGTCATGCCCCTATGGTTAACCTTCCTTTAATATTACATTGCGGTCATTTCCTTTAATAGCTAAATTGGAAATGAACGTCCTTGTATTATTAAGATTAATTCTTATTAACAATTATAATTTATGTAACATGGCCATGATAAGTTTAATTGGAGCTATAGTAACCTGCCTGCCGCCCGGTGTGCCGGTGTGTAGTTAGCCATGATGTTCGATGGTTATACCCCCCCTTCCCCCCCCCCTTTATGTTCAACTACTCTACTGAGTGTTGGTGAGTCACGTCACGTGACCCACTTTACCTGTATGCTCAAGGTTGAGGGACGAACAGTGAAGAAGTAGCAGCCAACGAGAACACTCCTGCTCGTCTCTGGTAACTGGCCAAGATTTATTAGCCGGCCTGGACATATTCTGTTTTATTCTGACTGCTTCCAATTGGGAAACAAGACTTTAATGTATAAAGTAATCTCCATTTATATATATGTTATATCTAGGATATCCTCCTAATCCTCTGTTTTGAAAGCCTTATGTATATGTTGGATACTACAGAAGAAACATGTATTCTTAACTTATATACGATAATTCGTATATTATAACTGGCTTTTGTTATTTTATGAATATACTTAATTAAAATTAGGCATTCCGGAGGATCATTATTATTACCCTAACCTCTCTGACCAAAATTGTTATGCTCTAAAAAGAAGGAAATAGTTGTTACAATACTTGGAGTGTAACACATAACTTTTCGATTTTTTTTCTTGAGCGCGCTGAACGGCTCCAGTCTCCGTATGCCCTCGGATGGCGGCAAAACATCTAGCTCCGCTGGCTGTTCCATTATTGTAGGTTTGGGTGGTCCCGTGGTTTAAAGCATCCTGTGGGTTTCCATGAGGCAGGCCAGTACAACATGGGTTCGAATCCATGGTCAGCGCAGTGTTGTTATTAATCAGTACCACTCTCTCTCTCTCTCTCTCTCTCTCTCTGTATATATATATATATATATATATATATATATATATATATATAAACATGTCATCCTGCGCATTTATGAGAGAGACAAAAGACACCAGCAGTCCTACCATCATGTACAACAATTACAGGTTTTCCGCTTCACACTCACTTGGCAGGACAGTAGTACCTCCCTGGGTGGTTGCTGTCTACCAACCTACTACTCATATATATACATATATATAAATATATATATATGTATGTATATTTATATATATATATATATATATAGAAATGACTGTGATAGATGGGGGACAGTACATGGATTCAGGTGTCTGGGTATGACTTAATAATTGGGTGTGGCCACCGAGAGTGTTGGTTCTTCCGGGCACATCAGCATATTATCTGGCTGCACACACACACACACACACACACACACACACACACACACACACACACACACACACACACAAATGGGTGGCCCTAGAGGACGGAAAACCAGAGATCTGGTAGACGAACCAGGGAGGAAAGACTGGGAGTTAGAGCTCCAAAAAAGGGAGGAAGAGTGGGGAAGGAAGATAGTAGAGCTTGGTAAGAAAATGGAGGAGTGGATAGCTGAAGAGTGCAGGAAGTGGGAAGTACAGGTCTTAGCAGCAGAAGCTAGGATACAGTGCTTAGAAGAGAAACTGCAAAGCCTGAAACAGATTAGAGAGACAAATGACAATTCAGATGTGACATCAGGAAATTCAGTGTCAGGTGCAGACAAGGGGACGGTAAGCAACAACGGAGACATGCAGTACACGAAGGCCCTATCAGACCCAAGTGGGGCCAGGGAAAAGACGAGGAGCACACTAAGATCAAATGACAGGTCCGAAGACAATGAAGGTATGCTATATGCAGAGATTCTAACAGCCAACTGCAGTAGCAAGGGACAGCTGGTCATGAAAGACAGTTCACTGAGAATAGAAGTTTCAGATATGACAGGGACTGAAGGCAAGAACATGTCAATGGAAGGAAATAAAATGCCTCAGAGGAAGCAGATGGAGACTCAGTGGGAGGAGGAAAGGGCAAGGTCAGTTTTTGTGTACGGGCTCCAAGAAGCCAAGGGGGACAACTTTGAAGAAATAAAACAGGAGGAGAAAAAAATGATTGAAGGCATCATGAAAACAATAGGTGAGGGCGATATGACCCAGGTGACAAATTTTCAGAGAATTTGGTGATTTGCGAGTGGAAGGATACGGCCTGTCAGAGTAACTTTCAAGGAAGAATCAGTTCGAACCAGGATTCTGCAAGAGAAAGCAAGGCTGAGGGACAAACAGGGGTACCAGAGAGTATACCTCGACTGCGACAGAACACAAGAAGAAAGTACTACACTGAAAGAGAGGGTACAGAGACGCAAGGAGTAACGAGAGGCAATGACGAAAATGAGCAGGACCCAGACACAGGAGGAAGGGCAAACACACCCCACAGAATCTCCCACCAAAAGACTCCAACCGCGACATTCCCAACGCAACTGAGCAACCTATACTACAACCCACTCACTGTTCCCTCTGCCACCAACCCCCATATCACAAACCTCACCCCAACTGCTGTCCCTTATGGGCATTCTGACCCCACCCCCATCATCACAAACCCCACCTACACCACAGCCCCATATAGGCCCCCACCAAGGCTCTCGCTCCCCCAACCCCAATATTCTTGCATGACCACAATGATAGAAAAGAAACTGAAAGTTTGGTACACAAATGCGGATGGAATAACGAATAAACATGAGGAGTGGAACGAAAGAATCAGTGAAAAATCCCTAGACATCATAGCAGTCACAGAAACAAAACTCGCTGAGACAATAACAGACACAATCTTCCCAACGGGATATCAGATCCTGAGGAAAGATAGAAGGAGTAGAGGGGGAGGAGGGGTTGCACTGCTCATAAAACACCGATGGGGATTTGAGGAAATGGAAGGCATGGACATGATTGGAGAAAGAGACTACATTGTAGGTACAATTCAGTCCGGAGAACATAAAGTAGTCATTGGAGTGATGTATAACCCACCACAGAACTGCAGGAGGCCAAGAGAGGAGTACGAAGAAAACAACAGGGTGATGGTGGACACACTGGCTGAGGTGGCAAGAAGAGTTCACTCGAGCAGAGCAAAGTTACTGGTAATGGGCGATTTCAACCACAGGGAGATCGACTGGGAAAACCTGGAGCCACATGGGGGTCCCGAAACATGGAGAGCCAAGATGATGGATGTGGTACTTGAAAACCTCATGCATCAACATGTCAGGGACACAACCAGAGAGAGAGGGAAGGATGAGCCAGCAAGACTGGATCTTGTGTTCACCCTGAGCAGTTCAGACATTGAGGACATCACTTACGAGAGGCCCCTTGGAGCTAGCGATCACATGGTTCTAAGTTTTGATTATATAGTAGAGTTACAAGTGGAGAAGGTAACAGGAACTGAAGGGGACAGGCCAAACTATAAAAGGGGGGACTACACAGGTATGAGAAACTTCCTGCAGGAGGTTCAGTGGGACAGAGAAATGGTAGGAAAATCAGTAAACAAGATGATGGAATATGTGGCAACAAAGTGCAAGGAGGCAGAGGAAAGTTTTGTTCCCAAGGGAAACAGAAATAATAGGAAGACCAAAACGAGTCCTTGGTTTACCCGAAGGTGTAGGGAGGCAAAACTAAGTGCAACAGAGAATGGAAAAAGTACAGGAGGCATAGGACCCAGGAAAACAAGGAGATTAGTAGAAGAGCCAGAAACGAGTATGCACAGATAAGGAGGGAGGCCAAGCGACAGTATGAAAACGACATAGCATCAAAAGTCAAATCTGACCCGAAACTGCTGTATAGCCACATTAGGAGGAAGACAATAGTCAAGGACCAGGTGATAAGGCTGAGGAAAGAAGGTGGAGAACTCACAAGAAACGATCAAGAGGTATGTGAGGAGCTCAACACGAGATTTAAGGAAGTATTTACAGTAGAGACAGGAAGGCCTCTGGGGGGACAGACCAGATGGGGACACCAGCAAGGAATACACCAACAAGTGTTGGACGACATGCATACAGATGAGGAGGAGGTGAAGAAACTGCTAAGGGACATCGATACCTCAAAGGCAATGGGACCGGACATCTCCCCGTGGGTCCTTAGAGAGGGAGCAGATATGTTGTGCGTGCCACTTATCACTTTCTTCAACACGTCCCTGGACACTGGGCAACTACCTGAGGTATGGAAGATGGCAAATGTAGTTCCCATTTTTAAAAAAGGAGACAGAAAAAAGGCACTAAACTATAGACCTGTGTCATTGACGTGTATAGTATGCAAAATTATGGAGAAGATTATCAGGAGGAGAGTGGTGGAGCACCTGGAACGGAACAAGAGTATAAATGCCAACCAGCACGGATTCACGGAAGGCAAATCCTGTGTCACAAACCTTCTGGAGTTTTATGATAAAATAACAGAAGTAAGACACGAGAGAGAGGGGTGGGTTGATCGCATCTTCTTGGACTGCAAGAAGGCCTTTGACACAGTTCCTCACAAGAGATTAGTGCAGAAGCTAGAGCATCAAGCGCATATAACAGGAAGGGCACTGCAATGGATCAGAGAATACCTGACAGGGAGGCAACAACGAGTCATGGTACGTAATGATGTATCACAGTGGGCACCTGTGACGAGCGGGGTCCCACAGGGGTCGGTCCTAGGACCAGTGCTATTTTTGGTATATGTGAACGACATGATGGAAGGGTTAGACTCAGAAGTGTCCCTGTTTGCAGATGATGTGAAGTTAATGAGGAGAATTAAATCTGATGAGGACCAGGCAGGACTTCAAAGAGACCTGGACAGACTGGACACCTGGTCCAGCAAATGGCTTCTCGAATTTAATCCTGCCAAATGCAAAGTCATGAAGATAGGGGAAGGGCACAGAAGACCACAGACAGAGTATAGGCTAGGTAGCCAAAGACTGCAAACCTCACTCAAGGAGAAAGATCTTGGGGTGAGTATAACACAGAGCATGTCTCCGGAAGCACACATCAATCAGATAACTGCTGCAGCATATGGGCGCCTGGCAAACCTGAGAACAGCATTCCGATACCTTAGTAAGGAATCGTTCAAGACACTGTACACCGTGTATGTCAGGCCCATACTGGAGTGTGCAGCACCTGTTTGGAACCCGCACTTGATAAAGCACGTCAAGAAACTGGAGAAAGTACAAAGGTTTGCCTCAATGTTAGTTCCAGAGCTGAGGGGAATGTCCTATGAAGAAAGATTAAGGGAAATCGGCCTGACGACACTGGAGGACAGAAGGGTCAGGGGAGACATGATAACGACATATAAAATACTGCATGGAATAGACAAGGTGGACAAAGACAGGATGTTCCAGGGAGGGGACACAGAAACAAGAGGCCACAATTGGAAGTTGAAGACACAAATGAGTCAGAGAGATATTAGGAAGTATTTCTTCAGTCATAGAGTTGTAAGGCAGTGGAATAGCCTAGAAAATGACGTAGTGGAGGCAGGAACCATACACAGTTTTAAGACGAGGTTTGATAAAGCTCATGGAGCGGGGAGAGAGAGGGCCCAGTAGCAACCGGTGAAGAGGCGGGGCCAGGAGGTAAGACTCGACCCCTGCAACCACAAATAGGTGAGTACACACACACACACACACACACACACACACACACACACACACACACACACACACACACACACACACACACACACACACACACACACTCACACACGCATACATACATGTATTATTAAGCAGAAAGTGATATGATCAGTTCTGACTCGGAACACTGCCAGGCATAAATGCAAGGAAATGTCGACGATTGATGGAGGACAGAACATGGATTCAACTTGTTGCCCTCCAGCCTGGAGCTCAGTGAAGTTTCTTCCGAGTATATCGGACATCAATGTGAAAGTTCATAGGACAGACCTTAGCTTCGCCCTATAATTGATGGGCAGTTAAGAAATCAATATATTCAATTGAAGAGAGAAATAAAGAATGCAATAAGAAAAGCAAAAAAAAGGATTATGAGGCTAAGGACGCAAGGGATTCAAAGACTAACCCAAAAGGGTTCTTTCAGGTATACAGAAGTAAGAATAGCGACAAGATTGGCCCACTTAAGAGTAAATCTGGTCAGATCACTGAGTGATAAGGATATGTGTGAAATTCTCAATACCTACTTCCTCTCAGTTTTCACCCAGGAAAATACTAGCGATATTCCTGAAATAATAGATTATATAGAACAGGATGATAATAAACTATGCACGATTGTGGTAACTTGTGACATAGTCCTCAGACAAATAGAGAAACTAAAACCTAACAATTCCCCAGGTCCTGATGAACATCGCTCACTACGAAAGCAAAAGACTTGGCAGACGATGCAACATCCCCCCAATGAAAAGCAGGGGTGTCACTAGCACGTTAAGAGACCATACAATAAGTGTCAGGGGCCCGAGACTGTTCAACTTCCTCCCAGCATACATAAGGGGGATTACCAACAGACCCCTGGCAGTCTTCAAGCTGGCACTGGACAAGCACCTAAAGTCAGTTCCTGACCAGCCGGGCTGTGGCACGTACGTTGGTTTGCGTGCAGCCAGCAGTAACAGCCTGGTTGATCAGGCTCTGATCCACCAGGAGGCCTGGTCACAGACCGGGCCGCGGGGGCGTTGACCCCCGGAACTCTCTCCAGGTAAACTCCAGGAACTGTTTGCAAGGGTGTTAAAGGAATGTAAAGAGAAACTTAGCATACCTTTGGCTAATCTTTTTAACATATGATTACAAACTGGCATAGTGCCTGATAAGCGGAAAATGGCAAATGTAATACCTATTTACAAGGCAGGTGACAGTTCCTTAGATTCGAACTATAGACCAATAAGCCTTACCGCCATAGTGGGAAAATTTATTGAATCAATATTTGCCGAAGCAATTCTTAGCCATCTTGATAGGCACAGATTGATTAATGAATCTCAACACGGTTTTATAAAGGGGCGTTCCTGTCTCACGAATTTACTAACTTTTTTCACTAAGGTGTTTGAGGAGGTAGATCATGGTAATGAATATGATATTGTGTATATGGACTGCAGTAAGGCTTTCCACAGAGTTCCACATCAGAGGCTATTGAGGAAACTTAAGGCACACGGAATAGGAGGAGAAATTGTTTCCTGGGTAGAGGCATGGCTGACAAATAGGCAGCAGAGAGTTTGTTTAAATGAGGAGATATCAGAATAGGGGCACGACACAAGCGGTGTTCCTCAGGGGTCAGCGTTGGGCCCCTTGTTGTTCACAATTTACATAAACGACATAGATGAGGGAATAAAGAGCGACATATGCAAATTTTCTGATGACACCAAAATAGGCCATCCAATTCATTCTAATGAGGACACTAGATGATTTGAATAGACTGATGCAATGGTCAGAGAAGTGGCAGATGCAGTTTAATATTGACAAATGCAAAGTTCTAAATGTTGGACAGTTAAATAACCATGCCACATATAAACTAAATAATGTAGATCTTAATACTACTGATTGCGAAAAGGATTTAGGAGTTCTGGTTAGCAGCAATCTAAAACCAAGACAACAGTGCATTAGTGTTCGCAATAAAGCTAACAGAATTCTTGGCTTCATATCTAGAAGTATAAATAATAGAAGCTCTCAGGGTGTTCTTCAACTCTATATATCCTTGGTTAGGCCTCATTTAGACTATGCATTTATACCCATTCTGGATATAAATGCTCTGGAAAACGTACAGAGTAGGATGACAAAGATGATCCCATGTATCAGAAATCTTCCATATGAGAATAGACTGAGGGCCCTGAATCTGCACTCTCTCGAGAGGCGTAGAATTAGGGGGGATATGATCGAGGTGCGTAAATGGAAAACAGGAATAAATAAAGGGAATGTAAATAGCGTGCTGAAAATTTCCAGCCAAGACAGGACTCGCAGCAATGGTTTCAAGTTGGAAAAATTCAGATTCAGGAAGGATATAGGAAAGCATTAGTTTGGTAATAGAGTCGTGAATGAGTGGAACAAACTCCCGAGTACCGTTATTCAGGCTAAAACGTTGTGTAATTTTAAAAATAGATTAGATAAATACATGAGTGGGTGTGGGTGGGTGTGAGTTGGACCTGACTATCTTGTGCTGCTGGGTCTGGTGCCGTGCTCCATCTTTGAATGGAGGTGACCAGACTGGGTGGGTCATTGGGCTAATCAGGGGGTGGTGTCATTGGGCTAATCCGGGAAAGGGGTACACGGACCTGCTCCGCAGGGGTCAGTAGGCCTGTTCCAGTGTTCATTCTTTCTTATGTTCTTATGTTAATTGCCAGGTGAGTGAGAGACTGCTATAGTGCGAGCATAAAACAAAAAATGAAGTATAAACTTCTCTTTGTGTGTAAAGGATAATAATAATATTAGTCTAACTTTTCAAGGTGAAAACAAAAGTCTCACTCTGCAAATATATTTATTATTTTTATTTCTCCTCTCCCTCAGAATTGCTAGCTTCTAGGAGTATAAAACTACTACTTGCTGTTGTGGAAGATCTACCTCTCTTGTGCTGATGCTTGACCCTGGGAAAAAATTCTCCCACAGTGCTTTCTCTTCCCCACCAAATATTGCACCTGTCTCTCTTCTACAGCTCCTCCTGTGCACTGTCATTAGTCAGCTCCTCTTCTGTACTGTCATTAGAGAGCTCCTCGTCTTCTTCCTCCACCTCCCCTTCTGTGTTATCATTAACTAATTTAAACTTTGTTTCTCCTTCATCTGGATGACCATAGGATACAGAGTGACATGCATCTAAGTAAAAGCGCTTATTGTCAGATGAGCTAGCTGGTCCAGTGGCTAACGCGACGATCTGGAGTTTTGAGACTCTCTGATCGCGGGTTCTATCCCCGCCTGTGGTACGGTTTGTTTGCAATCGTGTCATTACGATTTCGTAAATCATGTTTTATCTTAGTACTTCTACTTACACTTAGGTCACACTACACATGTATGTACACACACACACATATATATATTTATATATACATATATATATATATATATATATATATATATATATATATATATATATATATATATATATATATATATATATATATTATATATATATATATATATATATATATATATATATATATATATATATATATATAATAGGTTAATTTACAATTATATAATATTACTTAAAATCTTGTCTCTTTTTAATGATATATTTATGATGTAGTGTTAGTTCAAGGCTTTTGCCAGTTTGACCCTAATAAACTGTATTTCATGTCATTTAATTTTTTAGACACACTCATCAGCATTTAAGGGTAATTTTTAATCTTTTTTTTTTATTTTAAAGTTTCTTTTTATTTCTTTTTTATTTTCAAATTCTTAAGTAATGAATGTAGTATATGAAAAAGTTTTTCATGGTAAGGGATAATGAACATATTCTTGGTTGAATATGCTCGTTTGTCCTTTTTTGTATTGTAAAATATACTTCTTGTAATTTTAAATGGTTTCCCTATTACGTTTTTTTTTGGGGGGGGGGGATATTTTAGATCATTAACTATTTCATAAATCTTATCATGTATGAACTCTGGGATGCAAATACGTAAAGCTCTTTAAAACCTTTCGTGAGAATACAGAAAATTTAACTCTATCATTATGTAAATTATAATAGTGGACATAAGAACAGTTGTCTGTTGCTTTTCTGTGTATTTTGAATTTAAAATCATGGTTCCCCTTAATTAAATTAAGACATCTAAAAATGACTGAGTTATTTTATTCAGCTCAATAGTACACTTTATGGAAAGAGTTAGAATATTTAAAGAAAAAGAGAAACGGTTTATATCTATATTCTTGGACATTAGTCTTAAAACATCATCTACATATATGTACAACTTAACTTTATCAAGAAGAATTCTATTAAGCAGTCTTGTCTCAAAATTTTCTAAGTACAAATTGCTAAGGACTGGTGAGAGAGAATTTCCCATTTCGTAATTACCGAGGTTCAGACAGGAAACTTATTAAGTCATCATGTTTTGTGAACAATGAAATCGTTCACAAAAGTTCCAGTTGATGATCCATTTCTTGCTTCCCTGAGACTCTGTCCTCTGCGGGTTTAGCGTTTTTGCATAATAATAATAATAATAATAATAATAATAATAATAATAATAATGATAATAATAATAATAATAATAATAATAATAATAATAATAATAATAATAATAATAATAATAAAAATAATAATAATAATAATAATAATAATAATAATAATAATGATAATAATAATAATAATAATAATAATAATAATAATAATAATAATAATAATAATAATAATAATATATATGAGAAAATATTATTTTTGAATAATATACGAAGCAGAAATAATTATCTTACTGTTTCTCATATTTCAGATAGGAAGCTTCATCATCACTTACTTCATCATCCTCTGCCAATACATTGATCCTCAGGGTGACAAGACACCAACATTTTCACAACTTAACTGCACGAGGGAGTGATTCTGAATCAGTGTAAAAAAGCATGAGTTCTACAGTACGTAAAATCTAGGCGAGTCGTGTAGGCAAGTCTCCTACACTTGCTGCAACTGTTGCTGGTCTCATCTTATATTTAATAGGTGTCCAAGGATACTAAGTTGCATCCTTGATTTCTTTCTCATCAACCTTCTTAGAATAAAAATCCAAAGAATATCTTCTTACGAGGGAGTAATGGTCAACTAGTCATTGTAATAGTCTACTAGTCATTGTATCCGTTTTCTCAACATAAGATTGACGGACTCACAACTTTCTCCTGGCTGTATGGTTATTCATATGACTTAATTATGTTACACACATATAATAATAGTAGTTTTCAGTATGTTTAAATAAAGTGATGCATTATACGAATGTTTATTTAGTCAATGTTTTACTCCCACGAGCATCATCAAGCCTCACTGTACCATTAAGACTTGATGAATGTAGCCTCAATAAATATTTAGGAACTGAAAATGGATGACTTTACCTAACCTGATTTTTGGTATAATTATAGCGATCATATTCATATAGTGTGTTGACTCAGTTCTTGACCATTCGAGGGAAATTTGTGGATGTAGGGTTAGTCTCTCATTCACTTACTGAGTTATTCCTAAGCTAGTTGTGAGATGCTGCCTTGTATGGTGTCAGAGTGAATGATTGTACTATTGAAAGTGTCACACACACATTATCAATGTTAAAATGACATTAAGTAAACAAAAATCATATGCACACTGCAATATTGCTATTATAACTTCATATTATAAATAATGAACATAGAGAGGAGCTATATGACACATACCTGTTTATCACTTCAGTTGAATATCTTGGTCCAGAGCGAAACACTACCGGGATCAATGACCGATAATGAGTGTGGGAAAGAATGTGATAATGGAGCACAGAGCATAGCTTCAGCTGTCAGGGGACAAATATCAGTATGTTTAATCATCCCCCAAGGGGATAGAGAGGGTTGTTTCTGTGTATTACTAAGCAGAAAGTGATATGATCACTTCTGACTCTCGAACACTGCCGGAATAAATGCATGGAAATGATTGTGATAGATGGGGGACAGTACATGGATTCAGGTGTCTGGGTATTACTTAATAATTGGGTGTGGCCCCCGAGAGTGTTGGCCGTCGAGCTGTGGGTCGGCGATGGTTCTACCGGGGACATCAGCATATTATCTGGCTGCACACACACACACACACACGCACACACACACACACACACACACACACTCACACACACAAACACACAAACACACAAGCACACACACACGCACACACACACACACACACACACACACACACACACACACACACACACACACACACACACACACACACACACACACACACACACACACACCCTCTAGACACATCCATCACCCTATACACACATCCATCACCCAATACACACATCCATCACCTACACACATCCATCACCTTCTACACACATCCATCACCCTCTACACACATCCATCACCCTCTATACACGTCCTTCACCCTATACACACATCCATCACCCAATACACACATCCATCACCCTCTACGAGCAACTATCACCCTCCATCACTTTCTATAAACACATTCATTACCCTCTACGAGCAACTATCACCCTCCATCACTTTCTATAAACACATTCATTACCCTCTACAAGCAACTATCACCCTCCATCACTTTCTATAAACATATTCATTACCCTCTACGAGCAACTATCACCCTCCATCACTTTCTATAAACACATTCATTACCCTCTACAAGCAACTATCACCCTCCATCACTTTCTATAAACACATTCATTACCCTCTACGAGCAACTATCACCCTCCATCACTTTCTATAAACACATTCATTACCCTCTACAAGCAACTATCACCCTCCATCACTTTCTATAAACATATTCATTACCCTCTACGAGCAACTATCACCCTCCATCACTTTCTATAAACACATTCATTACCCTCTACGAGCAACTATCACCCTCCATCACTTTCTATAAACACATTCATTACCCTCTACGAGCAACTATCACCCTCCATCACTTTCTATAAACACATTCATTACCCTCTACGAGCAACTATCACCCTCCATCACTTTCTATAAACACATTCATTACCCTCTACGAGCAACTATCACCCTCCATCACTTTCTAAACACATTCATTACCCTCTACGAGCAACTATCACCCTCCATCACTTTCTAAACACATTCATTACCCTCTACGAGCAACTATCACCCTCCATCACTTTCTAAACACATTCATTACCCTCTCCACACATCCGTCATCAATGTGGATGAAATGAAAATATTTTTAAACACTAATTTTCAGCAATTATTTAAAATTTCTTCGTGAGGAAATACACTTTTAATCATCATTAATTCCACTGACATTTAATTACTGGTAGTGTACAGTACACACTGTCCAAAACACAAAATGTGTACTGATAGCAGCTCTCAGCTATTTTGTCTGACGTTATATTCTGACAGTCACACAAAATACCCAGAACTCACCACGTGGAGGCGGCTGCGCATAGAGTTCCTTTTTTTTTTTTTTTTTTTTTTTTTGACATATTGGTTTGAGATATGAGAATTAACATTTCATTAGTTGGTGTGTCTCAGCCTGGCCTTCACACAGGCAAGATGTCTTATATCTGGGCAGAAGGTTTCAACACCTTATGTACCATTGTTTCCAAGAGTTGTAGTGTCTCATCGGAAAATTCCTTCCCAGTAACTTCATCTGAAACATTAATTTGATCCAAGATTTGTAACAGACGATTTTCGACGAATTGTACTTTTGGACGCTTTCTCTGCGACTCATCAATCATTGACAGAGCCAGAGCTAGTAGGTCTTTTGGTAGTTTCTTATCAATTAGCAATGCACAGCTGTGACAGATAAGTATACCTAGGGAGTAAACATCAAAACTTCGTAATGCTGCTTTCCCTGGGCAGCGAGACTCGGGAGGATAGTGGCGACTTTTGCTGTTGAATATTTCTCGACTTGTTCCTAGGCGTTGGGCTAATCCGAAGTCGATAATGTTGACTATAAAATTATCTGGATCATCTACATTCTGAACCATGACGTTATCCATTTTTAGATCACTGTGCAGGACACCCCTGTTGTGAATCTGCTTCAGGCAAACTGTCAACTTGATTAAAGTGTGAAGGCATTTCTTGATAGAACAGTTTTGTAGGAAATTATCGAGGCGTGTGTTACCCCTGTAAGACATAACGAGCAAAGTAGGATCAGTGGACATACATAGTGGAACAGGGGCGCCACCGGCACCATCAAGTCGCTTAAGAAAAGTAACCTCTTTTTTAAATGATTTCCTATATGCCTCATCATTAGCCTTCTTGGCACAGACTGTTTGATCGTCAAGGTCTATACGGAATACAGTGGAGCTTACTCCACTACCAACCTTCTGCCAGGGATATTGGCCGAAACGCTAGGTGAGTTCCTTGTAGTCAACAACAGAAAATTTCTGAGAGATCTCTGCCGAGGGTACTGCTTCTGGCAGTACCTTCAGCAGAGATTTGGAGGCCTCTTCGTCCACACAAGTGGTGGCCGCCACGGATGTACAACTGGTGGCTGTTTCGGCTGTACAACTGGTGGCCGTCGTGGCTTCACACCTGGCTGCCTCTTCCGCAACACATTTGACTCCCTACTCAGCCACACATCTGGAGGCCTCCTCGGTCAGACGCCTTGCGGCCTCCTCGGCCGCACTCCTAGCAACCTCCAGTTCAGCCATAAGCCTGGAGCTCTCCACCTCTGCCTCATGCCTGGCAGCCTGAAGCTCAGCCTCACACGTGGCGGCCTCCATCTCAGCCACTATCCTGGCAGCCTCCATCTCTCCCTCAAGCCTGGATGTCTCAAACTCAGCCTTACACCTGATGGCCTCCAGTTCAGCCTTGTGCCATGCAGTCTCCAGCACGGCTTCACGCCTGGCAGCCTCCAGCTCGGCCTCAAGCCTGGAGATCTCTATCTCAGCCTTACGCCTGGCAGCCTCCAAGTCAGCCTTACGCCTCACAGTTTCCAACTCAGCCTTACGCCTAGCGGCTTCCAGCTAAGCACTATGCCAGGCGGCTTCCAGTTTAGCCTCACGCCTGGCGGCCTCCAACTTACCCTTAAGCTTTGCGGTTTCCACCTCAGCCTTATGCTTGACTTCCTCCAGCTGAGCCTCAAGTATTGCGGCCTCCAGGTCAGCATTACACTTGGCGGTCTCCAGCTGAGAGATATGACATTAGGTGTCCAACTCTGCCTCACGTTTGGAGGTTTCCAACTCATCCTCATGCCAGGAGGTATGCAGCTAAGCCTTAATGTTCCTGACAGCCTTTTTCTCGGCTTCTGTCCTCTTCCTGGCCTCGTGTTCGGCCTCACTCTAGCTACATGAACTTTTTGTGGCCACTTGTTGGCGCAAAAAAATCTTTTACAGAAATTTGAGAAAATTCATTTTTTCAACTTCAGCTAAATAATTAATATTATGAGTTTAGTAAAGTTAACCAAAGGAGGTTGATCATCCTAGCAAAGTTAAATCAAATAATTTACTTTGAATACATAAAATTTCTCTCTCTCTCTCTCTCTCTCTCTCTCTCTCTCTCTCTCTCTCTATCTATATATATATATATATATATATATATATATATATATATATATATATATATATATATATATATATATATATATATATATGTATATATCTATATATATATATATATATATATATATATATATATATATATATATATATATATATATATATATATATATATATATATGCACAAGTCGTGTGTATTATTGTGAAGATGTGTGTATTATAGTGAACATATGTGTATTATTGTGAACATGTCTGCATTATAGTGATAGTGAAGATTTGTGCATTATAGTGAGAGTGAAGATGTGAATATTATAGTGAAGATGTTAGTATTATAGTGAAGATGTGTGCATAATAGTGAAGATGTTAGTATTATAGTGAAGATGTGTGTATTATAGTGAATATGTGTGTATTATAGTGAAGATGTGTGTATTATAGTGAAGATGTGTGTATTATAGTGAAGGTGTGTGTATTATAGTGAAGATGTGTGTATTATAGTGAAGATGTGTGTATTATAGTGAAGATGTGTGTATTATAGTGAAGATGTGTGTATTATAGTGAAGATGTGTGTATTATAGTGAAGATGTGTGTATTATAGTGAAGGTGTGTGTATTATAGTGAAGATGTGTGTATTATAGTGAAGATGTGTGTATTATAGTGAAGATGTGTGTATTATAGTGAAGATGTGTGTATTATAGTGAAGATGTGTGTATTATAGTGAAGATGTGTGTATTATAGTGAAGATGTGTGTATTATAGTGAAGATGTGTGCATTATAGTGAAGATGTGTGTATTATAGTGAAGATGTGTGCATTATAGTGAAGATGTGTGTATTATAGTGAAGATGTGTGCATTATAGTGAAGATGTGTGTATTATAGTGAAGATGTGTGTATTATAGTGAAGATGTGTGTATTATTGTGAAGATGTGTGTATTATTGTGAATGGTGAAGAGGTGGGGCCAGGAGCTATGAATAGACCCCTTCAACCACAACTAGGTGAGCACACACACACTCACTTAAACCACACAACTGGCCAAGTGTTAATCGTCATGTGCCGCTGACAACTGTTAACTAACTCACCCACACACAGGATGTTCCAGAGATGGGACACACAAACAAGGGGCCACAATTGGAAGTTGAAGACTCGGATGACTCAACGAGATGTTTAGGAAGTTGTCAGAAAGTAGAATAGTCTGGAAAGTGACGTAGTGGAGGCAGGAACAGTACATTCTTTTAAGAAGAGGTATGATAAAGTTCATGGAGCAGGGAGAGTTAGTTTAATGTTAGTTTAATATGTTTATTATGCACCCCATACCCATGAACATTAAAATGGTATAAAATACCGACAGGTTGTTAGGTAAGACACATATGCAACAGTTAGGTATCTTTATTATGAAACGTTTCGCCTACACAGTAGGCTTCTTCAGTCAAGTACAGAAAAGTTGATAGAAGCAGAAGATACTTGAAGACGATGTAATCAGTCCATCACCCTTAAAGTTTTGAGGTGGTCAGTCCCTCAGTCTGGAGAAGAGCATTGTTCCATAGTATGAAACAATATGGAGAAGAAGTGACAGGATGGAGCTTTTTATAGCGCCAAGAGGTGAGACGTAGGCCACTAGGAGAGGTAAGAACTCAGATGTTGAGAGGTCAGGTCCCTCTCAAATCCAGCCCCTCTCACTATTGGAAGTTGTCGAAGTTGATTGCAGGTCTGTACCAAGATACCCTTGTCAGACACTGCAACACAAGGGTATCTTGGTACAGACCTGCAATCAACTTCGACAACTTCCACTAGTGAGAGGGGCTGGATTTGAGAGGGACCTGACCTCTCAACATCTGAGTTCTTACCTCTCCTAGTGGCCTACGTCTCACCTCTTGGCGCTATAAAAAGCTCCATCCTGTCACTTCTTCTCCATATTGTTTCATACTATGGAACAATGCTCTTCTCCAGACTGAGGGACTGACCACCTCAAAACTTTAAGGGTGATGGACTGATTACATCGTCTTCAAGTATCTTCTGCTTCTATCAACTTTTCTGTACTTGACTGAAGAAGCCTACTGTGTAGGCAAAACGTTTCATAATAAAGATACCTAACTGTTGCATATGTGTCTTACCTAACACCCCATACCCATCTTGTGGGCGGTAGTCAAAAGATTACAGAGGTACATAATTGGTCCAGGGACTGAGAGGCGGGGCCTGGAGCTACGACTCGACCCCTGCAGCCACAAATAGGTGAGTACTAATAGGTGATTACACACACACACACACACACACACACACAGTATTTCTTCAGTCATAGAGTAGTCAAGCCGTGGAATAGCCTAGAAAGTGAAGTAGTGGAGGCGGGAACCATACATAGTTTTAAGGCGAGGTATGATAGAGCTCATGGAGCAGGGAGAGAGAGGACCTAGTAGCAATCAGCGAAGAGGCTATGACTCGACCCCTGCAACCACAAATAGGTGAGTACAAATAGGTGAGTACACACACACACACACACACACACACACACACACACACACACACACACACAACACACAACACACAACACACAACACACACACACCTACACACCTACACACCTACAACAGGCCTAGTGTCTAATCGACATGTGCCTAGGACAAAATGGTAACTAACACACGCATCACACACACACACGCATCACACACACACACGCATCACACACACACACGCATCACACACACACACGCATCACACACACACACACGCATCACACACACACGCATGACACACACGCATGACACACACGCATGACACACACACACGCATCACACACACACACACACACACACACACACACGCACCACACACACACACACACACACACACACACACACACACACACACACACACACACACACACACACACACACACAACAACAACAACAACAACAGGCCTAGTGTCTAATCGACATGTGCCTAGGACAAACTGGTAACTAACACACACACACACACACACACACCCACACACACACACATACATACATGGGGAATATTGAGGGTTATTTCCGTGTATTACTAAGCAGAAAGTGATATGCTAGGAAATGTCGACGATAGATGGAGGACAGAACATGGATTCAGCTTGTTGCCCTCCAGCCTGCAGCTCAGTGAAGGTTCTTCCGAGTATACCGGACATCAGTGTGAAAGTTCATAGGACAGACCTTAGTTTCGCCCGATAATTTACCGATAATTGCCAGGTGAGTGAGAGACTGCTATAGTGCGAGCATAAAACAAAAAATGAAGTATAAGCTTCTCTTTGTGTGAAAAGGATTGTGAGGGAAAAGTTCAACAGATAGGAGTAGCGAGAGAGTATATGGTAACGATAGTTTGATTGCCGGCTACTTGTTAAAGTAGGGTCAGTCTAGCTCTCACTATTCCCTCCTCCCCCCCCCTTTTCTCCCCACCCCGAAAGGTGACGTGTGGGGCTCCGGCCAAACAGTAATCACTCGATTCACAGCTCCCAGCACAAGTGTAAGTAAAAGCCTCTGCTCCTATTCTAGTGGATATTGGTTGAAAGCTTCACTTTTGACCAATAATAAACTTTGTCCTTTCAGTTTTAAGCACCACGTGAGACTTTTCGATAATCACCATCTTTTTTAAGTAACTTACACATATCATGGAGAGTGATTTCTTAAGCAGTGGGTAACCTGTCTCATTTCCAGCTTGGAATGACAGATCGGGTCACCTGCCAACCAACGAGAAGTGTTGAAGGAGACGGACTGAAAACGGTCTTGGGACGTCACCTTATAATCTACCTACCTGATTAATTGTACAGGACACTACCCCTCATCTTTGTAGTGGTAAAGAACCTGCGTTCTTGTCATCTGGACTGACTATTCAAGGCTATAGACTCTGTGAAGAACTAGTCGTTGGGTTGTCACTCAACACCTGTGACCCCCACATCATCAGTAGCGGCTACAATTTCTACACCCCAGTATAACTGTATATATTAGCGTTGAATTCAAATGTCATATTTTTATTTCATTTTTCATTTTTCTGTCAAATAGGATACAGATTCATTTTTCAATGTTTTATCTTTGCATTAATAATAAAGTGTTTATCTTTGTGAATTATTTATTTTTCTATTCATTAATTTTCCTGAGGAGGAGCCAACCTTGGTAATACTGTCTGAAGTTGTTACAGGGCTGAGTAAGCCTTCACAAGGATAATAATAATAGTCTAACTTTTCAAGGTGAAAACAAAAGTCTCACTCTGCAAATATATTTATTATTTTTATTTCTCCTCTCCCTCAGAATTGCTAGCTTCTAGGAGTATAAAACTACTACTTGCTGTTGTGGAAGATCTACCTCTCTTGTGCTGATGCTTGACCCTGGGAAAAAATTCTCCCACAGTGCTTTCTCTTCCCCACCAAGTGTTGCACCTGTCTCTCTTCTCCAGCTCCTCCTGTGCACTGTCATTAGTCAGCTCCTCTTCTGTACTGTCATTAGAGAGCTCCTCGTCTTCTTCCTCCACCTCCACTTCTGTGTTAACATTATCTAATTTAAACTTTGTTTCTCCTTCATCTGGATGACCATAGGATACAGAGTGATATGTATCTAAGTAAAAGCGCTTATCGTCAGATGAGCTAAGACCTAGTTTCCTAGTGGTGATAGTGCTCATCTGACCTTTTTATTTCCTAATCTGACTATATTGGAAGATATGTTTAGAACCGTCTTTCAGTGTGCTTCTATAGTTATTATGAGTTAATAACTGTTGCTCAGACTGAGGTATGCCTTTCACGGCTATAGTGTTATCATTATCAGCCAGCAGGATGCTATATATTTTGAGTTTAATGCAGACTATTTCTGAAATAAGGCGGGCCCCCACCTCACTTCTAAGTAAGCCTAGAGATCCCTTCCTTTTGTCATCATAGAGAAGATGGTCTGTAGGGAAATTAGATATGTCTATCCATTTGCTCAATGGTTCCTTCCCAATTTCATCGGTAAGGTTTTTGATGTCCTCAAGACACACAATAAAGCTATCGGTACCAGAATAGGTTAGTTTTATTCTGCCTTGGTATGTTTTCTTAAGAATCATATATCAAAACTGGTACAGCTTAAATTTGGCAAGTTCCAGTATCTGGTAGCCTATGTAATTAGGGCAAGTGAGTTTTATTTTGTTTTCCAAAAGCTTTGTAGCTTTCTAAAATAGTGGCTTATTCACCTCTCACAAAAATGCTCCTTCTGATGTTATCAGCTTTGTTTTGTTGCCATATTTTGATGGATTGAACAGTGTCTTGCCGAACACTGAATTGGTCAACAATTTAAATAATTGTTGGCAGTCTTTACTAATGCTACTATTACGTTGCCTCACATTTGTTTCCACAAAGTCTGCCAGATATTTTACTTGAGAGAATTCATATATGCTATGAATTTTCTCAATTCGCAGACCTATCTTCAAAAACAACTGCAATAAAGGCAATGATATTAGGTATTTTCTTTTGGGGAGATGGTCCCCAACTAATTTTATGGTGTAGAGTTTGATTACTGATAGCTAATAGCCATTTGCTCTACTCATATAGATCATCTAATGTTATCTGTTTGTGATAGAGGCATAGTGTAAGTCATCTGTGTAGCGAGCTAATTCCGAGGCTATTCCTAGAGTGTCTATAAGAAGCCAGTAACCTTTTATAGTCTTGAGGATTTTTCTGGAGAAGGCCTCCATTTGCGAGAAAACTCACGATTTCTGCAGGTGAGAGTTTTCGAATGTTTGCATAGGGCAGTGCTTCAGTCATGTAAGAACCATAGAGAGAATTAAAATCTCAGTAGAGCAAAAATTTACTTACTGTGTTTTTCTCATCAAAATTGGGGTTAATGAACTGGTTATCAACACAAGCATTTGGTCTAACAGCAGTGGTGGAGGCGCCTCATATATTAGCCTGTATATTATAAAGCTCCTGATTACTAATTAATTCTAATTCTACTCCACTTGTTTTTAAGAAAGCATCATAGGCAAAACTGGGGAGAGAAACATAGTGAATAACATCTAGATTATAGATGTATAATAATCTCCTATGCAAGGTGAATATGTCGGACAGAAGTCCTACATCACAGATGAGATATACTAGGACATCATTTCCTAGAGTTTGACAGGCTGTTTTCTCCCAAACCAGATGCGCATGATCTAATTCTTCTTGGATAATCTGCTTCTTAGAAAGAGAGCTGCAGAAAGCCCTTTTTGGGATAAAGTCTTCTCTTTAAACTTTTCTGGGGAGCTGCAATATTCGTAAGGAATCACTTGCTTGCCGATTAATAAGCATCCCCAACTTTCAGGGGGTAGATGACTTATCATTGTCTCTGTGAATTTCAAAGGTGATTTTGAGGCTATGTTAACCTGAGCCAAACTACTCAAACCAACAGACAAGAAGGCTAGACTATCCAGGAAATGCAGCGCTCTTATTTCCACCTTTAGGAATTTATATCCCTGTTTCATTAAAACCTTGGGTGGGGCTTTAACACTTAGTTCTTTAAGTATTAATGCCATGTCATATGATAGGTTGTGGATAATAACAGGCAAAAATTTATCTGAATTTTTCTGTCTTAAATTGCAGAAAATGCAGAGAGCCCCCAAATAATTGGTCTTAGGTATAAGATGGTCATGATGCCTCAGCTTTGGTTCGGTAAGAGTAAAGTCCCGAAGACAGATTTTGAGCAGCAAAATGTATATGCTGCTCCCTGGTCATGTGAAGTGGATAACAGGGAGTGTTGATCTTTATCCAATCCCATAAAGATGAAAGCTTACCACACATGTGATCAATACAATGTGCCCCCGATGGACATATCTATCTATTATACTGTTATTCCTCTCTATCATTATATAGCCATAAGCTATTGCCATGTATCTAGCTGTTATTACCCCCTCCGGTTTATGATTATCGAGGTAGGCTTCTAAATCCACAAAGGCAGTATGAGAGGGTGAGTAACCTTTGTGAGTATTTTTGAATTTGCAAACACTTCCAGTTGGGGGAAAAATCAACTTCTGTTGGTTGTCACATGAACTGGTGTGTGTTTTAAAGTTGCAAATGTTACTATATTCACTTAAACAATTCAAGTAAATTTCTCATATATTTCTGGAAGTGTTTGATTAAGGCTATATGAGTCTTTACCAGCAATAACAGGGGCACTACCAGTGAATATTTATTAATACCCTGACTAAATAAAGTAGCATGATAGATTCCCTCATGAGAAGTTACGCAATAAATAAAAATTTATATTTTGTTATCAGATTAGCCTGTGCATGTCTCCCTGTTTGATGAGGAGAGTCACTCGCAAGTAATTGACAAATTTCTGAAGGTAATCACCTCTAGATAAATATCGTCTGTTTCATACCAGTCCCAGCCAAGTCTGCAACAGAAAAATGCTGCTAAACATTGAATGAAGCAGCTGTTTTTAACTCCTCTCGGGTTAAATATCTGATTTTTCCCTCGTAAAGATGTGGAATATTCTACATAGTCTAATAGGTATCCACGCACTCCATTCTTCCATAATACAATATGAAAACCCTTTATATAATCTAGTTTGAAGCCTGATCCCTCGCCTGATGAAATTTCAGCTTCTAATCGTGTGCTAAGGTACTCCCCCCACGACCACAATAACTGAGATATATCATCTCTTGTAACTAGACGGGTGGGGAAAGTTACATAATGCTCACAGCTGTTATCATCTCCCAATAGCAATTGTCTACATAATATAAGTCAGTTCAGCATAAATCCTAAATGCATTTTCATAAAATGCTCGCCCTGATAAAATAATGATAAAGTGCAATATATGCTGTATAAATGTTGTTACGAAGGCCTGAAGAAATAATATGGGGTCATGTTTATGAGAGTTGAGGATTGTGTACTTTATTTGACAGTAGTGACTATTAAAACAATTTGTTTGTTCTATTATGTGAGGTTCCTCTGAAATGGAATCATCCCCCTCCTCTGTTTCGCTATCTTCCCCATCTGAACTAAAAACATTTTTTTTTACCTGACCAAGGTGGCGCTTGTGGTGGCTGGTCTCCATCTGCTGGGACTGGCAATCAGTTCAACTTGCTATTATGGGGTTGTTACAGTCGATGAGTCACTGGAGGAAACACTCTGATCTGTGTAATACAATTCCCGAAAGTTATTTATTCTTCTTAGTTTTGGTGTGATACTAGACTAATTATAACTCGGCTGATCTTTAAAAAAATGTTACTGTTAAAGCATAAAACTAGGGGACGCTCTCCGATCTATGGGATATACATATATATGTAATTCTGAAAATGATTTTTACTCTTCTTTAGTTATATACTTTATAAGCATATCTTAAAAAATGCTCGACTGTTAATAAAAATAATTGCTTAAGAAAAGAGCGCTTTCCTCTTTCTTCCTGACCTGATCTTTGAATCACCTGCTTGGAGTATCGCCCCACCACAGCTGTTGGAAAAATTATTATTATTATTACTATTATTATTATTATTATTATTATTATTATTATTATTATTATTATTAGCTCAATGACTTATTTCATTATCCGAAAATATCAGTTTTAAGAAAACATCAATTCATAGCAATAACATCGTAATCTCACCTGTCACGCATCTCCTGCAACGTGCTGTGACATTCGGCACAAACACTGACAGCCCACAGAAACTACAGGGGATGTGTGATGAGCTGCATTTTGAGGGTACAGTCGCTTGCATAAATGACATCTCTTAGCTGGGTGATGCACCATAGCTGTAAATACACACAAATATTCAATAAATTATTATTTAAATAAAGAAATTATAGATAATTTTTTTAATCTCCCATAGACAGAGAGAAGTTTTTTACCTGCGCAAATCCAAGCCGGAGACAGTCCCTCGAGTGTGAGGCGCCTTTCACCTAGACGAAAGTGTGAGCATATTTGCAGCTCACTTTTAGGATAGCGTGCTCATAAGGTGTTTAATTTTCCCCAAAGTAAAGGTATGGTTATTCACATCAAACTCTCTCTATTTTTTGCAGCAATATCTAAAAGAAAAAATCCCACACAAGTCTATATTATAAATGCAATCTAGAAAAGATTTCTTATTGGCAATAAAATAGGAGGGATAAAATCTGGGAAGAACTCATTTCTCGAACAAAAAACTAAGAATTTAGACAGGGCGAGTAGGGAGGATTATGTAAATTGCCACAGTCATGAGAATTTCCCAGTTATATAAAGTTGAGGTGAAGGGAATGATCACTTGTAATTTATAGCCTCTCCCAAGCGACAAACTATATATGTATATACATATGCATATATATATATATATATATATATATATATATATATATATATATATATATATATATATATATATATATATATATATATATATATATATATATTTATTTATTTATTTATTTATTATTTTTATTAACACACTGGCTGATTCCCACCAAGGCAGGGTGGCCCGAAAAAGAAAAACTTTCAACATCATTCACTCCATCGCTGTCTTGCCAGAAGGGTGCTTTACTCTACAGTTTTTAAACTGCAACACTAACACCCCTCATTCAGAGTGCAGGCACTGTACTTCCCATCTCCAGGACTCAAGTCTGGCCTGCCTGTTTCCCTGAATCCCTTCATAAATGTTGCTTTGCTCACACTCCACCAGCACGTCAAGTATTAAAAACCATTTGTCTCCATTCACTCCTATCAAACACGCTCACGCATGCCCGCTGGAAATCCAAGCCCCTCGCACACAAAACCTCCTTTACCCCCTCCCTCCAACCTATCCTAGGCCGACCCCTACCCTGCCTTCCTTCCACTACAGACTGTCACACTCTTGAAGTCATTCTGTTTCGCTTCATTCTCTCTACATGTCCGAACAACCTCAACAACCCTTCCTCAGCCCTCTGGACAACAGTTTTGGCAATCCCGCACCTCCTCCTAACTTCCAAACTACGAATTCTCTGCATTATATTCACACCACATATTGCCCTCAGACATGACATCTCCACTGCCTACAGCCTTCTCCTCGCTGCAGCATTCATCACCCATGTTTCACACCCTCTTTGCCTCCAAGGACAAAGTTCTTTGTCTCCACAGACTCCTAAGTGCACCACTCACCCTTTTCCCCTCATCAATTCTATGATTTTCCTCATCTTTCATAGACCCATCCGCTGACACGTCCACTCCCAAATATCTGAATACATTCACCTCCTCCATACTCTCTCCCTCCAATCTGATATCCAATGTTTCATCACCTAATCTTTTTGTTATCCTCATAACCGTACTCTTTCCTGTATTCACTTTTAATTTTCTTCTTTTGCACACCCTACCAAATTCATCCACCAACCTCTGCAACTTCTCTTCAGAATCTCCCAAGAGCAGTGTCATCAGCAAAGAGCAACTGTGACAACTCCCACTTTATGTGTGATTCTTTATCTTTTAACTCCACACCTCTTGCCAAGACCCTCGCATTTACTTCTCTTACAACCCCATCTATAAATATATTAAACAACCACGGTGACATCACACATCCTTGTATAAGGCCTACTTTTACTGGGAAATAATCTCCCTCTTTCCTACATACTCTAACTTGAGCCTCACTTTCCTCGTAAAAACTCTTCACTGCTTTCAGTAACCTACCTCTTACACCATACACCTGCAACATCTACCATATTGCCCCCCTATCCACCCTGTCATACGCCTTTTCCAAATCCATAAATGCCACAAAAACCTCTTTAGCCTTATCTAAATACTGTTCACTTATATGTTTCACTGTAAACACCTGGTCCACACACCACCTACCTTTCCTAAAGCCTCATTGTTCATCTGCTCGCCTATTCTCCGTCTTACTCTTAATTCTTTCAATAATAACTCTACCATACACTTTACCAGGTATACTCAACAGACTTATCCCCCTATAATTTTTGCACTCTCTATTGTCCCCTTTGCCTTTATACAAAGGAACTATGCATGCTCTGTGCCATTCCCTAGGTACCTTACCCTCTTCCATACATTTATTATATAATAGCACCAACCACACCAAAACTATATCCCCACCTGCTTTTAACATTTCTATCTTTATCCCATCAATCCCAGCTGCCTTACCCCCTTTCATTTTACCTACTGCCTCACGAACTTCCCCCACACTCACAACTGGCTCTTCTTCACTCCTACAAGATGTTATTCCTCCTTGCCCTATACACGAAATCACAGCTTTCCTATCTTCATCAACATTTAACAATTCCTCAAAATATTCCTTCCATCTTCCCAATACGTCTAACTCTCCATTTAATAACTCTCCTCTCCTATTTTTAACTGACAAATAGATTTGTTCTCTAGGCTTCCTTAACTTGTTAATCTCACTCCAAAACTTTTTCTTATTTTCAATAAAATTTGTTCATAACATCTCACCCACTCTTTCACTTGCTCTCTTTTTATATTGCTTCACAACTCTCTTAACCTTTCTCTTTTTCTCCATATACTCTTCCCTCCTTGCATCCCTTCTACTTTGTAAAAACTTCTCATATGCTAACTTTTTCTCCCTTACTACTCTCTTAACATTATCATTCCACCAATCGCTCCTCTTCCCTCCCGCACCCACTTTCCTGTAACCACAAACTTCTGCTGAACATTCTAACAATACATTTTTAAACCTACCCCATACCTCTTCGACCCCATTGCCTATGCTCTCATTAGCCCATCTATCCTTCAATAGCTGTTTATATCTTACCCTAACTCTCATTAGCCCATCTATCCTTCAATAGCTGTTTATATCTTACCCTAACTGCCTTCACCTCTCTCTTCCCTGATGCTTCTATTCTCCTTGTATCCCATCTACCTTTTACTCTCAGTGTAGCTACAACTAGAAAGTGATCTGATATATCTGTGGCCCCTCTATAAACATGTACATCCTGAAGTCTACTCAATAGTCTTTTGTCTACCAATACATAATCCAACAAACTACTGTTATTTCGCCCTACATCATATCTTGTATACTTATTTATCCTCTTTTTCTTAAAATATGTATTACCTATAACTAAATCCCTTTCTATACAAAGTTCAATCAAAGGGCTCCCATTATCATTTACACCTGGCACCCCAGACTTACCTACCACACCCTCTCTAAAAGTTTCTCCTACTTTAGCATTCAGGTTCCCTACCACAATTACTCTCTCACTTGGTTCAAAGGTTCCTATACATTCACTTAACATCTCCCAAATTCTCTCTCTCTCCTCTACAATCCTCTCTTCTCTAGGTGCACACACGCTTATTATGACCCACTTTTCGCATCCAACCTTTACTTTAATCCACATAATCCTTGAATTTACACATTCATATTCTCTTTTCTCCTTCCATAACTGATCCTTCAACATTACTGCTACCCCTTCCTTTGCTCTAGCTCTCTCAGATACTCCAGATTTAATTCCATTTATTTCCCCCCAACCAAAACTCTCCTACCCCCTTCAGCTTTGTTTCGCTTAGGGCCAGGGCATCCAACTTCTTTTCATTCATAACATCAGCAATCATCTGTTTCTTGTCATCCGCACTACATCCACGCACATTCAAGCATCCCAGTTTTATAAAGTTTTTCTTCTTCTCTTTTTTAGTAAATGTCTGCAGGAGAAAGGGTTACTAGCTCATCTCTCCCGGCATTTTAGTCGCCTCGTACGACACGCATGGCTTACGGAGGTAAGATTCTTTTCCACTTCCCCATTGGCAATAGAAGAAATCAAGAAGAGCTATTTAGAAAAAGGAGAAAAACCTAAATGTATGTATATATATATATGCATGTGCGTGTCTGTGAAGTGTGACCAAAGTGTAAGTAAGAGTAGCAAGATATCCCTGTTATCTAGAGTGTTTGTGAGACAGAAAAAGACACCAGCAATCCTACCATCATGCAAAACAGTTACAGGTTTCTGTTTCACAGTCATCTGGCAGGACGGTAGTACTTCCCTGGGTGGTTGCTGTCTACCAACCTCTCCCGCTTGGAAGAGGCTCTAAATTAAAAGTGATCATTCCCCTCACCTCAACTTCACATAATTGGGAAATTCTCATGACTGTGGCAATTTACATAATCCTTCCTACTCGCCCTGTCTAAATTCTAATTTTTTCGTTCTGGAAATGAGTTCTTCCCAGATTTTATCTCTCCTCCATTGTTCCTTGATAATGTGAGTAGTTACGAAAGTGCTTGGAATTTCTCTATTCTTTCACAGTGGTTGTTTTGCATATTCTGAAATCACCTGTTTACTGTGATCTTATTGCATATATATATATATATGTATATATATATATATATATATATATATATATATATATATATATATATATATATATATATATAGATATATATATATAGATAGATATATATGTCGTGCCGAATATGTAAAACTGGTCAATTAGCAAGAACTCATTTAAAATTAAGTCCTTTCTGAAATTTTCTCTTATACGTTTAAAGATATATTTTTTTTCATTAATGTTAATGTAAAAATTTTTAATTTTGCACCAAAAGAATCTTAGAAAACTTACCTAAGTTATGTCCTGGAATTTGTATTGATAAAGCCACTGGATGGCGAAACGTCTACAATAAAGATACCCAGATGTTGCACATGCGTCTTACTCTCATCTTGTCGGTATTATATACCATTCGTACACACACATATATATATATATATATATATATATATATATATATATATATATATATATATATATATATATATATATATATATATATATATATATATATATATATATATATATATATATATATATATATATATATATATATATATATATATATATATATATATATATATATATATATATATATATATGTAATTGTTTTACATGATGGTAGGATTGCTCTGGTGTCTTTTGTCTGTCTCATAAATATGCAAGATTACAGGTACGTCTTGCTACTTCTACTTACACTTAGGTCACACTAAACATACATGTACACGTTTATTTATACACACTCATTTGAGTTTTCTTTGATTTTGTCTTAGTTCTTGTTCTAATTACTTTTCCTTTTATATCCATGTGGAAGTGGAATAAGAATCTTTCCTCCGTAAGCCATGCGTGTTATAAAAGTCAACTAAAATGCCAGGAACAATGGGCTAGTAACCCCTTTTCCTGTAAAAATTACTAAAAAGGATAAGAAGATGAAAATTGCCAAAGTGGGAAGTCTGAATGTGCGTGGATGTTGTGCGAATGATAAGAAAGAGCTGATTGTGGATGTTATGAATGAGAAGAAGCTGGATACCCTGGCTTCAAGTGAAACAAAGCTGAAGGGTGTGGGTGAGTTTCAGTGGAGAGGAATTTATGGGATTAGGTCAGGGGTTTCTAATAGAGTTACAGCTAAAGAAGCTGTAGCAATTATGTTTAAAGATAAGCTATGGCAGGAAAAGAGGGACTATAAATATATTAATTCAAGGATTATGTGGAGTAAAATAAAGGTTGGATGTGAGAAGTGGGTTATTGTAAGCGTTTATGCACATGGGGAAGAGAGAAGTATAGAGGAGAAAGAGAGATTTTGGGAAATGTTGAGTAATTGCGTGGGGAGTTTTGAACCAAGTGTGAGAGTACTTGTGGTTGGGGATTTTAATGCTAATGTGGGTAAAAATGTTGTGGAGGGAGTAGTAGGTAAATTTGGTGTGCCAGGGGTAAATGAAAATGGGGAGCCTTTAATGGCCATCTCAAGATTCAAGCATTCTTTGATTTCATAGATTTGATAAATGCTAGTGGGTTGTAGTCAGAATAAATCATTATGGTATGAGGGGAAGATCCTACATGCACGTCAAAGTGTTCTAGAGACACCACCAATGCTAATGCCTCTTTTTCAGTTGTTCAATATTCAAGTTGGTGTTTCTTTAATTTAGATGACAAGTAAGATAAGTGATGCAATAACTGAGAGGGTGATTGTTGCATTAACATAGCACCTAACGCGTAAGCACCAGCGTCAATCTGAAGATGAAAGGGTTGGGAGAACTCAGGGCTTCGCAACACGGGAGAGGCAGAAAGTTTTCTTTTTATTTAAAAACACATTACACGGTGTATAATATGTTATACACAGGTTCATGGAAAACAATACCATGAACAATTATAAAAGATGTCAAAGCTCAACTTCATGTTCCAGTCCCCACACAAGACACATACATAAGGAACACGAACTCACAAGTGGCTGTACTAAGAGCACCCCTTCCCTCCTACCCCACCTGGAGCCATGTCGTGAAATATTCTACGAACAAAATACAGCCAACACTCGAACATACAGGTGGCTTCATCCGTTACCGTAACACATCCTAGTCGTGTTAGCGACACAATAAGCCTAACCACAAAGTGCACTTATGTATAACATAAATGATAATTTTAATGCAAAAACAGATATATATTTTAAAACTGCAAACTATGGTGGGGTATTTTGTTTCCCATGTTATTTTAAAACAAGTAGTACAGTCAGTCAAATATACAGAAAATCATCTCACCAACAAGACGAGATCCAGTACATGCTACCGCTGCCTATGCATGCCTCCTATTACATTATTGGGCGTCCAAACCAAAACCTCACCCCTCCTACTCTAAAAGATATTGTTTATACCTCCTCACATTCATATCACAGGTACAGTCTACCAGTCATCATCTGAACAACAATGCATCTACCTGCTTCCACATTTCTAGATCCCTCCCGCTGTATGGACGTCGGCCCCTATACCTCATAATACAGGCACATATACATAATACAAAATATAAATGCCCTGTAACCACGATCTCGTCAGATGTCAACGAGCCTCATTTCCCCAAACTCCTCATCCGTTGCACACGCCTGCAAAACAGGACACACGCACAATACAGCCCTAGTACACAATGCCAGCAACGTGTCTTGCCATCATTCACCTACTCACTTCAAAACCCACCCTATACTGCAAGGGCTCGCAGGCCCTATTATCCACATACCTTAGTGTGCACAGGTGCCTGTAGCCTCCACACACATCTGTTCTTGCACGACCATGCACGGCAATGACAAACCAGGACACACTTGCTCTTCCCTTACTTGCTACCACACGTGTCAGTGGTACACACACCACCGTGAAGCCCTTTGAGATAAGAAAACAGCACCTAAGGGGCAGTATAACAACTATTTTTTTTTCCGTCAGATTTCTTTTATTGTTGGTGCACAAGATGAAGTATTTTCTCTATTTACTGTAAATATTTGTCAATAAAATATCCCAAACAACAACTGAAAGAAGAACAATTTACTGAAAATGCCATTTGGCAGGAGGGTAGTGCCATGTGGCACGATGTAAGGTTGTTTGGGCACTTGGTACCGAGAGAACAATGCTAATACGAATTTTTGGTGTTGCACTTTCCTCTAAATATCTTATCTTTATTCCACAAAAAAATAAAGTTTGTTAGTTCTTAGTCTGTTGAGAAATGGTTTACACAGCCGCCCCTGCAGGCGAGTCTTGAGAAGCTATCATATCCACTTCAAAACGGGCTGTAATAGAATATATCATGTTAATAATAATTTACCCCTAGGGGGTGTTATGTCAGCATATTTCATTCACTGATGGCTGACGTACGTACTTGTGTGGACTCAAAAGTCCTCACCTCACTGCCGACTATAGGTTGATTACAAACTCCTTGTGACACAAGAACTGCACAGTCCCCCGTACTACAAGAAATTCATAACATACCTTGCTCTTGTAGCATGAGCTATGGTGTTCTTTACACCCTCGACAGGTATCGATGACTTGATAGAAGCTGAAGTGTCCTTGGATGTCCACGTCTTCCATAGTCTAGAAATACCCACACTGGTACACTATGTTCCACAAGGTTTGTCTTTATTGTTCACAGTCTTATCACTGAAGAAGCTGATCACACTTCTCTGCAAGTGTTTATTGTGTTTTGTGAGACACTTTGTTCACACTAACGCACGGATCAGTGTTCTTTGTTTGTTATCCTGGTGTCAGTGTGACTCCCAGTAGGGTGAAAAGTAACCTGACCTCACAGCGTCCTACGCCACTACAATGCCCCTCGAACATAAAGAAAAAGCTGACCTAGTACTTTTGCTTCCTTGCCACTTCCTCCATGAAGCGAAATGCTTGATTCTTGCTGTCTTAAGCATAGACAACAATGTACACTATCTTTACTATGGTAATAAAGTGGGAGCAGGATTTTCCTTAATTGTCCTGCTAAGGTAAGAGATGGACTGTCTTTTATTAAAGTACACTTTGCAACACTGGACTCTTGCATGAAGCGGTGGTCGCTTGACCACGTCACATACTCATATTGTATCTGGGATCAATTACTTGTAGCAGTAAACAAGATGTTTGCCCCTACTGAGAGGGCTGGGCCCCTTAGGGTTGAAAGGGAGCTGAAAGGGGCTGAAGGGGGCTGATACCCCCCTCCTCCCCTCAAGGAAGGCTCCTTGATGTTGGTGAGGGGCTCTTGATTTAGGGAATTGGATCTGTGGTCCAGTTCCCCGAATTAAGCCTGAATGCCTTCCACATCCCCCCCAAGGCGCTGTATAATCCTCCGGGATTAGCGCTTCCCCTTGATTATAATAATAATAACCCCCCTCCTGGAGAAAATTTCTCCACATAGACTTTTGCAAAATATTTGGAATATTTCCAAAAGCGCATCACTAAAAATAAGAACAATCATTATTTTACAATTTCTGTGAATATTAATAATAATAATAATAATAATAATAATAATAATTTATTTACTACAAGTACATGTACATGGTATACAGGCCTAGCTGACAGCAATGACATACTACTACATAGAAAGCCCCTTGTTATGCAAATTAGGTAAGTGTCCCAGGATGCAACCCACACCAGTCGACTAACACCCAGGTACCCATTTTACTGATGGGGAACATAGACAACAGGTGGAAAGAAACACGCCCAATGTTTCTGTGGAAAATTACATTTATCTGTATGTAACTCATAATGTACATAACAGTAAATAACAAAGATAATTATTATTTATCAGTTAGACAAGTAGGAATTTGGGACACCTAGGTCGCAAAAAATGTCCCCCTTCGATACCTACCACTGTCACATCCACAAGTTGCTCTGGACTTATTAATTATAAATAAAAGATACATCACCAGGAATGCTGGTAAATATAGAAATTTGTGGACTGTATATTAAATTAGAAAATGATTATATATAAACACATTTACATAACAGAAGGAGAATATCTTAATATCACTCACCAATTTGACTGGAGATTAAGGTGTCATGTACAGGACCCCCCTTTTGCCTACATTTATGAAAAATTTACTGGCCAGAATTTAAACATAAATTAGACAGCTTATCTGAGGTTCCTGGAGTTGTCCTGTCCTGTCGCCTGATACTCAAATTATGCAGGAATGCACATCCAACAATTCAGTCTCCTATTTGAGAGGAGTCAGCCCAATTTTAACCTCTAGAGCACGAAAAATTCTTCCCATTACACTAACGTTCTGTTCAATTCAAAACAAACAATGGCGAGTGTCCTGCACAGGTGCAGCTTCCCGTTTTCGATAACATAAATTTTATTAAATACAGAATGGCCATTTATTTATATATAACTACTGTATTTCTGGAAAATATATACAGTATTTTCCACACTGTGGCCGGCCGGAGTTTGTTGCTAAACGACTCAAATTACTCCATCCTTTAGGAGATGATTCCAGCCAGTTCTGGCATGAGTGGCTGTTCTCCTAGTAGGTCTTACTATGATTTCTTCTTCCGGCATCACTTGGTCTGCGTTATCTTCCATATCACTCGTGTCACTTTCCCTCAGATTTTCATTTACTTTTGATTGAACACCTAATTCCAAGGGAATCAATTTATTAATTGTGCGTAAACTTTCCTGGCCATGGCACAACACTTTGACATTCCTGACAACACCTTGTGCATCTGGGTACAATGTCAATACTTTGCCCAGAGGCCACAATGTTCGATGTTGTTCAGTATCAATCAACACAATGTCACCTGGTTGAATGTTCTGTCGATTTGCTCCCTCTGTCGCACCATAAAAGTGTTCACGTAGTATAAGAAGATATTCCTTATGCCACACATTAAACCAATGATCAATTACTTTATTTAACATTTTAAATTTATCACACAACACTGCCACATCATTGTAATCTTCATCACTTTCTTCCAAATTATCTCTATAGACAGGGGCAGCTTCCAATTTCCTTCCACATATTAGGTGAGAAGGTGTTAATACATCTGTATCAGGTGTATGACTCATGTACGAGAGAGGCCTATTATTTATCCGATTTTCCGGCTCCACTAACACTGCATGGAATTCTTCCAAATTAATTTTCTTCTGGTGTAGTACTTTACGGAGACACCGCTTCACTGTGCCTATAAGTCTTTCGTACAGCCCCCCCCCCCTGCCAAGGGGCTCTAGGAGTAATAAATTTCCAGGTACACCCTTGTTGGGTTAACAGAGATTGAACATCATTACTATTACTTAATTCTTTCAAATGTTGAGCACCTGCTACAAAATTTGTGGCATTATCCATAATCATCAAGCTCGGACAGGATCTCCTAGTTGCAAATTTTTGAAACAGCTGTATAAACTGTTCTGCAGACAAGTCCTGTGCCACTTTTAAATGAACTGCCCCAGTAGCAGTACAGGTGAACAAACAAACATACACTTTCAGTGGAACACCATCTGAAGTACCTGTTAAAATTATTGGGCCACTATAGTCTACACCTGTTACATCAAATGGTCTCACTAATTATACATGCTCCTTTGGCAATGGTGGAGGACCTGGGTACATATAGGATCTGGCATCCACACGGCGACATATTACACAAGATTTAATCACCCATTTTACTCTTTGCCATCCTTGTGGAATCCAGAAAGTTTCCCTAATGCAATTTAAGGTATCTTGTACCCCACCATGCATTACATTTTTATGGGCATTTAGAACAATTAAATTTGTTAGATGATGAGTTTTGGGCAGTAAGATAGGGTGTTTAGCATAATCATCCAATTCAGCATTTTGCAACCTACCTCTGCACCTAATTACATTGTTCTCTAAATACAGCCCCAATTTCTCTATTATAGAACCTTTCACAATTTTTCTTTCCATCATCAATTTAATTTCATTTCCATAGATTTCCTCCTGTACCCTCTTTATCCAATATTCAAGAGGATGTGAAAACTTATATGAAATATTCATCTTGCTTAGAAATTTAAACATCAACTTAGTTACATTGATTAGTTTGGGTAAAGAAGAATACCTATTTATATCAATGGCTAAGGGAGGACAACCTATTGGAGCGGTGGTCACAGTAATTTCAACAGGAGCAATAAACGCTTTTTGTACAGGCCAATTAGCTTTATTTACCAATCAACTCTGTCCTTTAAACCATGATACAGCATTTACAAATTTAGCATAAGGTAAACCTCAAGACAAGAAATCAGCTGGATTCTCCTCACCAGGTATATGATTAAATGTTAACATATGCTGACCCAAACTATTAAACTTCAGCAAGCAAAACTCTCTTAGTTAATTTATTGACCATACTGTAATTATTAGGTTTTAACATTAACAAATCTCTCTCAGTATCCCAAGTTAATCCTAATACATTACTACATTTAGGCATTTCATCTCCAGGGAAATCTTTACTTATTTTGTCCTTTAATTTAGATGAATTACTATTCCATTCCCTCAGAGGCATATTTGCACCTTGCATTATTTCATTAGCCTCTCCATAAGTCATTAACAGTTCCTCTCCAGTTGACGTCACACCCAGGAAATTGTCCACATAAATTTGTTTGCTCATTAATTTACCCAATGAACTTCCCATATGTTTAAGGTGTGCATTTATCGTCGCTTGAAGTAGGAACGGACTGGATGTAGCACAAATAATAAGGTTTTCAGAGGGCTAAGTGGGTCAATAGGATTCTGAGGCCATAAGAAGCGGGTACAATCCCGGTCAGCCTCTTGTAAACCCACTCTTAGGAAAGCTTTACTTATGTCAGCCATAAAGGCATAATTTTTCATCCTGAAATTTAATAAGATATCTCCTAATTTTTCCGTCAACGTCGGACCTGTCATCAAACAGTCATTTAAACTAGGTACATTTTTGTTACTCCTGGCACTACAATTAAACACAATTCTCAGAGGAGTGGTCTTAGAATCCTTCTTCACTCCGTGATGTGGCAAATAGTGACCATAAATTTTGGCTTGCTCAGGAAGTACCTCTTCTATAAATTTATTAATTAACTGCTCAGCAATTATATCATTATAGGCAGTTAACAATTCTGGTGTCTTACTCAGTCCGCAGAGCTGAGCCTTTAACTGCCCATATGCCATTCTGTAATTAGTGGGCAATTCTGGATGGTTCAGTCTCCACGGAAGTCGCACCCAGTATTGTCCAGATTCAAATTTTACATCTTTCAGGTACTGCTCCTGAGTAAAAGAATCGTCTGGACTTTCTTCATTTACATTTATTCCAGTGCTGTCTAATTCCCACAATTTATGCACTGGCTCAACACCATCCTCTATGGAAGAATTATACTGGGGTACAGCTTCATGAGTAAGACACACAGTTATGGTATTTGTAGTTTCCTCTAGTCATGAATTATTATTACGAGGAATCCTACCATACATTACATGGCCTCCTGCAGTCTTCAAAAGGGTGAGACCACATTTCTTTACCATACCCTTTACAAAGGAGGCATAATAGTAACTACCTATCAAAATATTTATTGGGCCTACAGAATCATCGCTTACACCAGAAGGTGATAAATTTATATTATGTGAGAGTCTTTCTGTAGCTTTACTAAACCCTACTGTAGATATTTTCTCTGGAAGTCTATCTACAAATACTGCATTAACACGTTTTTTTCTCATTGCCCAACCTGACACTTACATAAACAGTGTCATACAATTGAGCTCTTTTATCTGAGAGAAAACCAGATAATTTTAGAGTTGTAGGATCTACCATCTGTACTTTCATACCATCAAAACATTTATGTTTAATGAAAGTACGTTGGGATCCCTGGTCTAATAATGCAGTTACAATTTTTTATTTATGCCTTTTATCACCAACTTTTACTTGTAACACAGGTAAGGCTACTTCAGCAAAACCATCATTATTAACATTAGCAGCAATTTTTACATTAGCTACTGTTGTGTCAGGATTGTCAACATTATCATTATTATCAACATTATCATATAGACCTTTACACATGACTATATGGTGTCTTCCTTTGTGACATTGATAACAGTTGTTTAATTTGGCATGACAATCCTTTACATTGTGATTAACTAAACACCTGATACATCTGTAAAGCTCCTCCAATCTTTCAACTTTATCATTCCATGAATTGTATGCATTGCAATTCTTAGAAAAATGAGTACCCTTGCGGAAAAGACAATCTCTCTTTTCTTTGACTGGTTTCTTATTAACTGGGCTACTCTTAGGAGGGTACTTATTCTTCTTACCTTGTGGAGAATCATTATTTCTGATTCTTGCTACTTGATATGCACCTATGCAACTATTTTTAGGAAATGAATTTTGATTATTACCATTGGGATAATTTTTCCCTTTGTGAAACTTGACAGATACCTCAGAGTTATTATGTGTTGCATCTTTAAAATGAGTTAGTTGGCTGGTCTGCAACTGAACAATTAATTCTTGTAGACCTAGTCTTATTTCCTCCAGACCAAAATAACTCTTGTGATACTTGTTCAAGAGTCATTCAAGTGTTTTACAGTTGAATTTATTCTGTACTATGGCACTAAATAACCAGTCTGATTCCTTCAGATTATATTTATTGCTTAAAGTTTTGAGAGTGCTCTCCAGTTTAACTCTAAACTGCTGTAAACCTTTGTAAGTGTGATCTGGAGATTTTAAATTAGCAATGATATTCACTAGTTCCAACCTACTTTGTTCAATATTACCATAAGTGACCTTCAACAAGTCAACTGCTTCTTTGTAAGAATCATCTACATTGGGAAAGGCTTGTATGAGTATGTGAGCATCTCCTCTTACCTGTCCTTTGAGGTAAAATAATTTAGTTACACAGGCTAGGTCACTCCTGTCATGCACAGCTGCTTTAAAAATTGACCAAAACTCCTCCCAGTTTTCTCCAGGATTAAATACAGGTAAGCATAATTCTGGGAGTTTTGGCAAAGACATCTTATTTGTTGGAGCAGACTGATTAACTGCCTGGTTTACACATTTTAATTTATTCAAGGCCTGACTTTTACAAGACAGAATCTTTTCCTCTAATTCACAATACTGATTAATCATAAGATCTACTTCAGTCTCATCTACACAGTTTACTAATAAATCTCCATATTTGTTGTAATATAATTTGTATGAATCATATCTATTCCCTTAAGCATCTTAATACAATTTTAAATCATCAGTATTCACAGTTTCTTGATTCATTAATTCCAAGCACTTATTATATGCCTTGGTTACATGAACTTTTCTAGCCCGTAGTGATGCTTTCTTTACTCTATATTCCATATGTTTGTCTTCTATATTAATTTCCTCATTTTCAGCCATGATGCAATGTATTAAATTCAACTTGATTAATAACACTGATTACAACTTACAACACTGATACAACTTACCTTTGAATAAATCCTAGCTACTTGAGCTTAGCAATTACATGTAAGAAAATAATACAAACAAACCTTTAGCCAGACTTGGCTTATCAAAATTAATTTTATACAAATTAATAAATCGTTGCCAGAATTTGGCATAGCAAATTAATATTAAACACATTAATATATCAATTACACATACACTGATATAAATCTTGGCCAGAATTGTCTTATCAAATTAATATTATACAAATTAATATAAACTTAGCCAGACTTGACTTGTCAAAATTAATATTTTAATAATTATAATCCACTACACATTAAGTAAATTTGTGAATTTAACGTCCACCTCCTTCTGTCATTTCACATATAATTATTAAGTAATTAACTAATTAATGACTTCACTAATTACCTCCGGTTCAAGAAGGACCAACGGACAAATTAAATGTGGAAAATTGCATTTTTCTGTATGTAACTCATAATGTACATAACAGTAAATAACAAAGATAATTATTATTTATCAGTTAAACAAGTAGGAATTTGGGACACCTAGGTCGCAAAAAATGTCCTCCTTCAATACCTACCACTGTCATATCCACAAGTTGCTCTGGACCTATTAATTATAAATAAAAGATACATCACCAGGAATGCTGGTAAATATATAAATTTGTGGACTGTATATTTAATTAAAAAAATGATTATATATAAACACATTTACATAACAGAAGGAGAATATCTTAATATCACTCACCAATTTGACTGGAGATTAATGTGTCATGTACAGGACCCCCCCCCCCTCCTTTTGCCTATATTTATGAAAAATTTACTGGCCAGAATTTAAACATAAATTAGACAGCTTATCTGAGGCTCCTGGAGTTGTCCTGTCCTGTCGCCTGATACTCAAATTATGCAGGAATGCACATCCAACAATTTAGTCTCCTATTTGAGAGGTGTCAGCCCAATTTTAACCTCTAGAGCACGAAAAATTCTTCCCATTACACTAACGTTCTGTTCAATTCAAAACAAACAATGGCGAGTGTCCTTCTGCTCAGGTGCAGCTTCCCATTTTCGATAACATAAATTTTATTAAATACAGTATGGCCATCTATTTTCATATAACTACTGTATTTCTGGAAAATATATACAGTATTTTCCACAGTTTCTACTCCCACTTAATTAAGTAGTAAAGGTGTAGTTAAGCGAAATAAGTGAACAAGTTACTTCTCAGATATTGGCCTGGAATGCGGGCCGGCCCCCCGTCTCGATTTTTTTTTTTTTTTCGCGAAAATCGCGTTTGTTTCGGTGTTTTCCTTTGTTCTAGTTCAGTTATCCTCATCAAAACACCGTTTTCTCTTACTCAAAGTCAAAGAATACGGCATGGGGAGGAGGGGTAATGTTTTTTATCGAATATTGCTGGTGGACTCTCGCCATATTATGGCTTATTTTATTCAGTCTAGAGTATATAGCATGTTTGTATGTTATTTATAGTGCTTTTTATATCACATTAGATCAATTCTGATAGATAACACTATCTGATAGATAACACTAATACACAATATTTTTTCCATTATTTATTTATTATACAGCCATTACATTTCTGGTAATACAAACAAATACAATTTCATTGAAAAAAGCTACAATTCATTGACTAAAATCAACGTAGAGTAATTTTTCTTCTCTTGTAGAATTTCTGTGCATTTTGTTCAGGGTCGTCGTCTTCTTCCTCATCTGTTATACAATAAACTTCTGGGGGGGAAGCTGGTGGATAATAAATGGGGGAATCCTCATCCGGGGAAGCTGGTGGATAATTTATGGGGGAAGCTGGCGGATAATTTATGGGGGAATCCTCATCCGTACATGAACTAGGTTGGGAATTTGTCATAAAATATTCCATCTCGCTCCATATGCATTTATCGCAATAACAACTACTAACACATTCTCCACTCATATGAGACTGGGGAGAAGGTGCGATCTCGGCGTGGGTAGGAGTTACAATATCCTGGATAAAAGCGTTAACATCAACCCCCTGAGTAGGAGGCACATTCTCAACATCCACATGAGGTCGGGGAGAAGACTCGTTGGTAGGAGGGGCAGCAACAGCATCTCCATATGGATGGGTAGGAGGCTGGGTGGATCTCGCTCCTAACAATCCCATCAACTCGCAAATCATTTGCTCCTGTCGGATTTGATTTGCGCGAATAAGTTCCAACAACCGCATTATATTCGCATCTGGCAAAGAAAAAAAATTTCTCGATTAGAAGAAGAATAAGGCATATCTTTAAATGCATTAAAAAGTTTTATTGGTTAATACATTACACTTCTAAAATCATTTATGTGTAAAAAAGATTTTTTCAATATTCACTTACCATTTACCGCAGGTGGATTATTCCGACATACACAGGGATGCAGTCTTCTCTCCTCCTCGCAGACACCTCCAACGGGATACTGAATTGGATTCATCCTTGACCCTATTTGAATGACAGTAGATCCAAACAGTGACCCCAGCACGGGCATTTATACCAGTGTTGTGACCTTTCGCCCCGCCTCTAACCTTTTGCCCGCCTCTAAACGACTCTACCCACCGTATTATAATTCCAATATTTTACACAGATTTTCATAATTCCAGGTTGAATTATTAGCAAATACACTTGAACATGAGGGTATATTGAAATGCTCATATGCATATTTCATTATAAATTGATCATTCTTTAATTTATTTCTACCAAAATCTTTAAACAAATATGGTATAATTTTCTTTACGCTATAATTTGTTAACTTATACACAAAATATATAGCATATAAGCCGCACATCAATGATTTTTCATGTTGAATTCTCTGATTAATACGGTACATGAAATTTCTCTTGTATATAATTTTCTCATATATATTTGTATAATGTTTTAAATCCACCCCGAAACTATCTAAATATAATAATATGTGTTTGTTCACATATATAGTAATCCAATGAGCCATATTTTCATCTTGTTCGTTCAATATATTAATGATGAAAATTACCGGCTTATCTTTTATCCTCATAATAACTTCATTTATATTATTTGCGGCAAAACATCCCAAATACGAGGCATATCTTCCCGTATGATGTTTCAAGGCAATATTTATCTCTTCACAATTCATGATCTATACTCGCGTATGCACTATCACTGTTCTATTTTCATTTATATTTAAAATCGCATTAGTTTCACCAAACATCAGACAAATTCTATTCTCATCTTTCGGTTTACCAAATGTCATATCTATTCTCAAATTACCATTCTTCTCGACAGATATAGCATTCTTAACCTGTTCACTTCTCAGGTCAACACCTAATATAGTTCTGCCTTGGAGAAAACTCTTATATGTAATCAGATGTTCACTCTCCAAACCCAGAGATTTCAAGGTAGCGTAATATAACCTACTCGCGTGTGTAGGAAACTTACAGTCAATATTAAGAATCATTTCTGAATTAATTGTAACCCCGAAATGATTCAAATCTTCATGTTGAAAATATAATGGATTAAAATTATATCCTCCATCATATGTCTTCATATCAACTAATATAATAAATATCTTATCGGGTATGACTTGTCCCCAAGGATTATCTGCGATCAATTGTGTTTGATTAGATGCCAGAATATATGATTTAAATAATGTCTTCTTGAACAGATATTCACACCCCTGCGGGTTTGCCCTCATGCTTGAATTCAATGCAATTAATGCATTCGTATACGGAATAACTTTATCGATCCATAATTTAATGGAATTAATATTATATTTATATGTTTTCCGCTTAATGGAGTCATAATTGCCCATGCGGGTGAATGCAATTCAAGTCTCAATCGACATTCGACACTATCCAGGATATATTCGTGAAAACTACTCACATCCAGCATCAAAGGGAAACAAGTATTCACTTCATTCGTTAATTTACCTTCGTCTTTCTTAATATCATCTAAATCACCTGATGTAATAGTACTACTTGCTGTGTCTTTATTACGAAAGAATGCTATTCTTCCCAATGTATCTAATTTTGATGGGGATAAATGCTTAAGCAGTTTAATATAACCCGTATATGAATAAAATGGATTCGATTCTATAAGTTGTTCATTGAGATACAAACACACAGATTTGAATATTGTCTGACTTATAGAGTTCACAAATATGGCCTTATCTCCGTCTCCCAATGCACTCCCATCCTCATTTGTTATATTTATGTTCATTTCCAAGGCCAGACTCGTTAAATCTAAAAAATGACCTTCTGAACTTTTTATTCTAAATTCGAGAAATTTATCAGATCCTTGATTTACTGGTAATACTTCACATGTGCGTCTAGCTGCTATTGAGGATTCAATAATGGCATGTTCTGGTAATTTTGGGAATCCATCAGTTATGGAATGAGAATAAGTGGGGACGGGGGCGTTGAGTCCCCCTGGTGTAACGTATAGAGCACCAGCCGACATACTAACAATATGACAGTTAACAATAAACTAAAATTAATTAAATATTCCACTTTCTTTTATTATTAAATTTCAATCGTTTAAAATCCAATCTTTCTACTTCCTCCGGTTAATAACTTCTGTCCGACACCCTTCAATGTTTCTACACCTCTATTTCTCGCAGAATTTTTCAATGCAATACCATTATTAACATCGTTCAACACATTTTGTCCGTATTGTAATACTCCCGGAGCAAAGGTATTCAATAAGAATGGTATTGCTTTTCTGGCCATCCCACCGAGAAATGACAATAATCCTCCGCCCCTCCCTCTAGCTTTATATAATGATATCATCTAATCGTGCTCCTTTCACCCTCGAAGTATCAAAGAGTTTCAGGAATGATTCCACTGAAGGAGGGGAGAAACTGGTTCTCATCTTGACGGTTCGTTCAATATTAACTCAACTTGATCATTCACTCTCGTTTTATAGGTCTTAAATGTAGTACACATACAGTAGAACACTTATCATTATATTGAATTAACCTTCCTTTCTGATCAGCGAGCTTAATACTCACTTGATCAATTATCTTTTTATTAAGTGGTTTGTACATTGTGGGATCATAATTAGATCTTAATGTATTAATATCAACTACTCCCAAAAGAGATACTAACTGATCGCCAAAATTAATGGGATCAATCAAATCACTATATATTAACATATAATTAATACCTGATTCAGGATCGGGTGGGTTTACCGCCTTCACACCAGAGTCGTTAAAAATAATCTCTTTTTTATTGGTAAAGACATACAAAATTTCATTACCTGAGAACCCTAACATATCGCTTCCTTCTTTATCAAATTCCAACCCCACATAACCACTGGTAATATCAGAAGGTAGTATAATTTTTTTTTTCAAGTTAATAACCACTCTGTTTATTCCTGGATGATATGTGAACACAATTGAGTTTTTGGGGATGATAATACCCGTTATCTTTTTAACTGCTATTAGCAGATTTACATTAATATCCTCATTTATTGCCTCTAAAATCCTTGTCATATCACCTCCAATATATATATATATATATATATATATATATATATATATATATATATATATATATATATATATATATATATATTTATATATATTTATATATATATATATATATATATATATATATATATATATATATATATATATATATATATATATATATATATATATATATATATATATATATGCGTGTGTGTGTATATATATAAATATATATATATATATGTATATAGATATATACATATAGAAGTGATGCAAGGAGGGAAGAGTATATGGAGAAAAAGAGATAGGTTAAGAGAGTGGTGAAGCAATGTAAAAAGAGAGCAAATGAGAGAGTGGGTGAGATGTTATCAACAAATTTTGTTGAAAATAAGAAAAAGTTTTGGAGTGAGATTAACAAGTTAAGAAAGCCTAGAGAACAAATGGATTTGTCAGTTAAAAATAGGAGAGGAGAGTTATTAAATGGAGAGTTAGAGGTATTGGGAAGATGGAGGGAATATTTTGAGGAATTGTTAAATGATGATGAAGATAGGGAAGCTGTGATTTCGTGTATAGGGCAAGGAGGAATAACATCTTGTAGGAGTGAGGAAGAGCCAGTTGTGAGTGTGGGGGAAGTTCGTGAGGCAGTAGGTAAAATGAAAGGGGGTAAGGCAGCCGGGATTGATGGGATAAAGCTAGAAATGTTAAAAGCAGGTGGGGATATAGTTTTGGAGTGGTTGGTGCAATTATTTAATAAATGTATGGAAGAGGGTAAGGTACCTAGGGATTGGCAGAGAGCATGCATAGTTCCTTTGTATAAAGGCAAAGGGGATAAAAGAGAGTGCAAAAATTATAGGGGGATAAGTCTGTTGAGTATACCTGGTAAAGTGTATGGTAGAGTTATAATTGAAAGAATTAAGAGTAAGACGGAGAATAGGATAGCAGATGAAGAAGGAGGCTTTAGGAAAGGTAGGGGGTGTGTGGACCAGGTGTTTACAGTGAAACATATAAGTGAACAGTATTTAGATAAGGCTAAAGAGGTCTTTGTGGCATTTATGGATTTGGAAAAGGCGTATGACAGGGTGGATAGGGGGGCAATGTGGCAGATGTTGCAAGTGTATGGTGTAGGAGGTAGGTTACTGAAAGCAGTGAAGAGTTTTTACGAGGATAGTGAGGCTCAAGTTAGAGTATGTAGGAAAGAGGGAAATTTTTTTCCCAGTAAAAGTAGGCCTTAGACAAGGATGTGTGATGTCACCGTGGTTGTTTAATATTTATAGATGGGGTTGTAAGAGAAGTAAATGCGAGGGTCTTGGCAAGAGGCGTGGAGTTAAAAGATAAAGAATCACACTCAAAGTGGGAGTTGTCACAGCTGCTCTTTGCTGATGACACTGTGCTCTTGGGAGATTCTGAAGAGAAGTTGCAGAGATTGGTGGATGAATTTGGTAGGGTGTGCAAAAGAAGAAAATTAAAGGTGAATACAGGAAAGAGTAAGGTTATGAGGATAACAAAAAGATTAGGTGATGAAAGATTGAATATCGGATTGGAGGGAGAGAGTATGGAGGAGGTGAACGTATTCAGATATTTGGGAGTGGACGTGTCAGCGGATGGGTCTATGAAAGATGAGGTGAATCATAGAATTGATGAGGGAAAAAGAGTGAGTGGTGCACTTAGGAGTCTGTGGAGACAAAGAACTTTGTCCATGGAGGCAAAGAGGGGAATGTATGAGAGTATAGTTTTACAAACGCTCTTATATGGGTGTGAAGCGTGGGTGATGAATGTTGCAGCGAGGAGAAGGTTGGAGGCAGTGGAGATGTCATGTCTGAGGGCAATGTGTGGTGTGAATATAATGCAGAGAATTCGTAGTTTGGAAGTTAGGAGGAGGTGCGGGATTACCAAAAGTGTTGTCCACAGGGCTGAGGAAGGGTTGTTGAGGTGGTTCGGACATGTAGAGAGAATGGAGCGAAACAGAATGACTTCAAGAGTGTATCAGTCTGTAGTGGAAGGAAGGCGGGGTAGGGGTCGGCCTAGGAAAGGTTGGAGGGAGGGGGTAAAGGAGGTTTTGTGTGCGAGGGGCTTGGACTTCCAGCAGGCATGCGTGAGCGTGTTTGATAGGAGTGAATGGAGACAAATGGTTTTTAATACTTGACGTGCTGTTGGAGTGTGAGCAAAGTAACATTTATGAAGGGATTCAGGGAAACCGGCAGGCCGGACTTGAGTCCTGGAGATGGGAAGTACAGTGCCTGCACTCTGAAGAAGGGGTGTTATTGTTGCAGTTTAAAAACTGTAGTGTAAAGCATCCTTCTGGCAAGACAGTGATGGAGTGAATGATGGTGAAAGTTTTTCTTTTTCGGGCCACCCTGCCTTGGTGGGAAACGGCCAGTGTGATAAAAAAAAAATAATAAAAATTATGTATATATATATACATATATATATACATATATGAATATATATATATATATATACATATATATATTTATACATATATATATATGTATATATATATATAAATTTATATATAAAAATATATATACATATATTTATAAATATATATACATAAATATATATACATATGTATATATATAAATATATATACATATATATATATATATAAATATATATACATATATATATATATATATAAATATATATACATATTTATATATATATATATATGTATATATATATACATTATATATATATATATATATATATCATACATATATATACGTATATATCACAGACACGCAAATGCATATATATATACATACATCTAGGTTTTTCTCCTCTTTCTAAATAGCTCTTGTTCCTCTTTATTTCTTCTATTGTCCATGGGGAAGTGGAAAATAATCTTTCCTCAATAAGCCATGCGTGTCGTATGAGGCGACTAAAATGCCGGGAGCAATGGGCTAGTAACCCCTTCTCCTGTAGACATTTACTAAAAAAGAGAAGAAGAAAAACTTTATAAAACTGGGATGCTTAAATGTGCGTGGATGTAGTGCGGATGACAAGAAACAGATGATTGCTGATGTTATGAATGAAAAGAAGTTGGATGTCCTGGCCCTAAGCGAAACAAAGCTGAAGAGGGTAGGGGAGTTTCGGTGGGGGGAAATAAATGGGATTAAATCTGGAGTATCTGAGAGAGTTAGAGCAAAGGAAGGGGTAGCAGTAATGTTGAATGATCAGTTATGGAAGGAGAAAAGAAAATATGAATGTGTAAATTCAGAAATTATTTGGATTAAAGTAAAGGTTGGATGCGAGAAGTGGGTCATAATAAGCGTGAATGCACCTGGAGAAGAGAGGAATGCAGAGGAGAGAGAGAGATTTTGGGAGATGTTAAGTGAATGTATAGGAGCCTTTGAACCAAGTGAGAGAGTAATTGAGGTAGGGGACTTGAATGCTAAAGTAGGAGAAACTTTTAGAGAGGGTGTGGTAGGTAAGTTTGGGGTGCCAGGTGTAAATGATAATCGGAGCTCTTTGATTGAACTTTGTATAGAAAGTGGTTTAGTTACAGGTAATACATATTTTAAGAAAAATAGGATAAATAAGTATACAAGATATGATGTAGGGCGAAATGACAGTAGTTTGTTGGATTATGTATTGGTAGATAAAAGACTGTTGAGTAGACTTCAGGATGTACATGTTTATAGAGGGGCCACAGATATATCAGATCACTTTCTAGTTGTAGCTACACTGAGAGTAAAAGGTAGATGGGATACAAGGAGAATAGAAGCATCAGGGAAGAGAGAGGTGAAGGTTTATAAACTAAAAGAGGAGGCAGTTAGGGTAAGATATAAACAGCTATTGGAGGATAGATGGGCTAATGAGAGCATAGGCAATGGGGTCGAAGAGGTATGGGGTAGGTTTAAAAATGTAGTGTTAGAGTGTTCAGCAGAAGTTTGTGGTTACAGAAAAGTGGGTGCGGGAGGGAAGAGGAGCGATTGGTGGAATGATGATGTGAAGAGAGTAGTAAGGGAGAAAAAGTTAGCATATGAGAAGTTTTTACTAAGTAGAAGTGATGCAAGGAGGGAAGAGTATATGGAGAAAAAGAGAGAGGTTAAGAGAGTGGTGAAGCAATGTAAAAAGAGAGCAAATGAGAGAGTGGGTGAGATGTTATCAACAAATTTTGTTGAAAATAAGAAAAAGTTTTGGAGTGAGATTAACAAGTTAAGAAAGCCTAGAGAACAAATGGATTTGTCAGTTAAAATTATTAGAGGAGAGTTATTAAATGGAGAGTTAGAGGTATTGGGAAGATGGAGGGAATATTTTGAGGAATTGTTAAATGTTGATGAAGATAGGGAAGCTGTGATTTCGTGTATAGGGCAAGGAGGAACAACATCTTGTAGGAGTGAGGAAGAGCCAGTTGTGAGTGTCGGGGAAGTTTGTGAGGCAGTAGGTAAAATGAAAGGGGGTAAGGCAGCCGGGGTTGATGGGATAAAGATAGAAATGTTAAAAGCAGGTGGGGATATAGTTTTGGAGTGGTTGGTGCATTTATTTAATAATAAATGTATGGAAGAGGGTAAGGTACCTAGGGATTGGCAGAGAGCATGCATAGTTCCTTTGTATAAAGGCAAAGGGGATAAAAGAGAGTGCAAAAATTATAGGGGGATAAGTCTGTTGAGTATACCTGGCAAAGTGTATGGAAAGAGTTATTGTTGAAAGAATTAAGAGTAAGACGGAGAATAGGATAGCAGATGAACAAGGAGGCTTTAGGAAAGGTAGGGGGTGTGTGGACCAGGTGTTTACAGTGAAACATATTAGTGAACAGTATTTAGATAAGGCTAAAGAGGTCTTTGTGGCATTTATGGATTTGGAAAAGGCGTATGACAGGGTGGATAGGGGGACAATGTGGCAGATGTTGCAGGTGTATGGTGTAGGAGGTAGGTTACTGAAAGCAGTGAAGAGTTTTTACGAGGATAGTGAAGCTGAAGTTAGAGTATGTAGGAAAGAGGGAAATTATTTCCCAGTAAAAGTAGGCCTTAGACAAGGATGTGTGATGTCACCGTGGTTGTTTAATATATTTATAGATGGGGTTGTAAGAGAAGTAAATGCGAGGGTCTTGGCAAGAGGCGTGGAGTCAAAAGATAAAGAATCACACATAAAGTGGGTGTTGTCACAGTTGCTCTTTGCTGATGACACTGTGCTCTTGGGAGATTCTGAAGAGAAGTTGCAGAGATTGGTGGATGAATTTGGTAGGCTTGGACTTCCAGCAGGCATGTGTGAGCGTGTTTGATAGGAGTGAATGGAGACAAATGGTTTTTAATACTTGACGTGCTGTTGGAGTGTGAGCAAAGTAACATTTATGAAGGGGTTCAGGGAAACCGGCAGGCCGGACTTGAGTCCTGGAGATGGGAAGTACAGTGCCTGCACTCTGAAGGAGGGGTGTTAATGCTGCAGTTTAAAAACTGTAGTGTAAAGCAACCTTCTGGCAAGACAGTGATGGAGTGAATGATGGTGAAAGTTTTTCTTTTTCGGGCCACCCTGCCTTGGTGGGAATCGGCCAGTGTGATAATAAAAAAATAAATATATAAATATATATATATATATATATATATATATATATATATATATATATATATATATATATATATATATATATATATATGTATATATATGTATATATATTATATATATATATATATATATATGTATATATATATATATATATATATATATATATATATATATATATATATATATATATATATATATTTATATATATATATATATATATCTATATATATATATGTATAAATGTATATATATATATATACATATATATATATATATATATATATATATATATATATATATATATATATATATATATATATATATATATATATATATATAAATATATATATGTATATATATATATATATATATATATATATATATATATATATATATATATATATATATATATGTATATATATATATATATATATATATATATATATACATTTATACATATATATATATAGATATATATATATATATATATAAATATATATATATATATATATATATATATATATATACATATATATACATATATATATATATATATATATATATATATATATATAAATATATATATGTATATATATATATATATATATATATATATATATATATATATATATATATATATATATATATATATATATATATATATATATATATATATATATATATGTCGTGCCGAATAGGCAGAACTTGCCATCTTGGCTTAAATAGCAATGCTCATCTTGCCATATAGGACGTGAAAATTTGCGCATGCAATATTTTCGCCAAAATCATTATGAACCTAAAGAAAAAAATGTATTTGATTGTGTTTGTTTAGTACTAAATTATTGTAAACGTATTTAAAATATATTTAGTTGGGTTAGGCTAAAATAAATTGTTCTTGTTATAATAAGGTTAGGTAAGTTTTCTAAGATTCTTTTGGAGCAAAATTAAAAATTTTTACATTAACATTAATGAAAAAAACATATCTTTAAAGGTATAAGAGTAAATTTTAGAATGGACATAATTTTAAATGAGTTCTTGCTAATTGACCAGTTTTACATATTCAGCACGACATATATAAATATATATATATATGTCGTGCCGAATAGGCACAATTTGCGATCTTGGCTTAATAAATAGCAACGCTCATCATGCCATATAGGACAAGTGAAAATTTGTGTATACAATAATTTCGCCAAAATCATTCTGAACCTAACGAAAAAAATATATTTCACTGTGTTTGTTTAGTATTAAATTATTGTAAACAAATCTAAGATATATTTAGCTGGGTTAGGCTAAAATAAATTGCGCTTATTATAACAAGGTTAGGTAAGTTTTCTAAGTTCCTTTTGGTGCAAAATTATAAAATTTTACATCAACATTAATGAAAAAAATTTATCTTTAAACGTATATGAGAAAATTTTAGAAAGGACTTAATTTTAAATGAGTTCTTGCTAATTGACCAGTTTTACATATACTGCACGACATATATATATATATATATATATATATATATATATATATATATATATATATATATATATATATATATATATATATATATATATATATATATATATATACATATATATATTATATATATATATATATATATATATATATATATATATATATATATATATATATATATATATATATATATATATATATTTAGGTAGTAGGTTGGTAGACAGCAACCACCCAGGGAAGTACTACCGTCCTGCCAGATGACTGTGAAACAAAAACCTGTAACTGTTTTGCATGATGGTAGGATTGCTGGTTGTCTTTTTCTGTCTCATAAACACGCTAGATAACAGGGATATCTTGCTACTCCTACTTACACTTTGGTCACACTTCACAGACACGCACATGCATATATATATATACATCTAGGTTTTTCTCCTTATTCTAAATAGCTCTTGTTCTTGTTTATTTCTTCTATTGTCCATGTGGAAGTGGAAAAGAATCTTTCCTCCGTAAGCCATGCGTGTCGTATGAGGCGACTAAAATGCCGGGAGCAATGGGCTAGTAACCCCTTCTCCTGTAGACATTTACTAAAAAAGAGAAGAAGAAAAACTTTATAAAACTGGGTTGTTTAAATGTGCGTGGATGTAGTGCGGATGACAAGAAACAGATGATTGCTGATGTTATGAATGAAAAGAAGTTGGATGTCCTGGCTCTAAGCGAAACAAAGCTGAAGGGGGTAGGAGAGTTTCAGTGGGGGGAAATAAATGGGATTAAATCTGGAGTATCTGAGAGAGTTAGAGCAAAGGAAGGGGTAGCAGTAATGTTAAATGATCAGTTATGGAAGGAGAAAAGAGAATATGAATGTGTAAATTCGAGAATTATGTGGATTAAAGTAAAGGTTGGATGCGAGAAGTGGGTCATAATAAGCGTGTATGCACCTGGAGAAGAGAGGAATGTAGAGGAGAGAGAGAGATTTTGGGAGATGTTAAGTGAATGTATAGGAGCCTTTGAACCAAGTGAGAGAGTAATTGTGGTAGGGGACCTGAATGCTAAAGTAGGAGAAACTTTTAGAGAGGGTGTGGTAGGTAAGTTTGGGGTGCCAGGTGTAAATGATAATGGGAGCCCTTTGATTGAACTTTGTATAGAAAGGGGTTTAGTTATAGGTAATACATATTTTAAGAAAAAGAGGATAAATAAGTATACAAGATATGATGTAGGGCGAAATGACAGTAGTTTGTTGGATTATGTATTAGTAGATAAAAGACTGTTGAGTAGACTTCAGGATGTACATGTTTATAGAGGGGCCACAGATATATCAGATCACTTTCTAGTTGTAGCTACACTGAGAGTAAAAGGTAGATGGGATACAAGGAGAATAGAAGCATCAGGGAAGAGAGAGGTGAAGGTTTATAAACTAAAAGAGGAGGCAGTTAGGGAAAGATATAAACAGCTATTGGAGGATAGATGGGCTAATGAGAGCATAGGCAATGGGGTCAAAGAGGTATGGGGTAGGTTTAAAAATGTAGTGTTAGAGTGTTCAGCAGAAGTTTGTGGTTACAGGAAAGTGGGTGCAGGAGGGAAGAGGAGCGATTGGTGGAATGATGATGTGAAGAGAGTAGTAAGGGAGAAAAAGTTAGCATATGAGAAGTTTTTACAAAGTAGAAGTGATGCAAGGAGGGAAGAGTATATGGAGAAAAAGAGAGAGGTTAAGAGAGTGGTGAAGCAATGTAAAAAGAGAGCAAATGAGAGAGTGGGTGAGCTGTTATCAACAAATTTTGTTGAAAATAAGAAAAAGTTTTGGAGTGAGATTAACAAGTTAAGGAAGCCTAGAGAACAAATGGATTTGTCAGTTAAAAATAGGAGAGGAGAGTTATTAAATGGAGAGTTAGAGGTATTGGGAAGATGGAGGGAATATTTTGAGGAATTGTTAAATGTTGATGAAGATAGGGAAGCTGTGATTTCGTGTATAGGGCAAGGAGGAATAACATCTTGTAGGAGTGAGGAAGAGCCAGTTGTGAGTGTGGGGGAAGTTCGTGAGGCAGTAGGTAAAATGAAAGGGGGTAAGGCAGCCGGGATTGATGGGATAAAGATAGAAATGTTAAAAGCAGGTGGGGATATAGTTTTGGAGTGGTTGGTGCAATTATTTAATAAATGTATGGAAGAGGGTAAGGTACCTAGGGATTGGCAGAGAGCATGCATAGTTCCTTTGTATAAAGGCAAAGGGGATAAAAGAGAGCGCAAAAATTATAGGGGGATAAGTCTGTTGAGTGTACCTGGTAAAGTGTATGGTAGAGTTATAATTGAAAGAATTGAGAGTAAGACGGAGAATAGGATAGCAGATGAACAAGGAGGCTTTAGGAAAGGTAGGGGGTGTGTGGACCAGGTGTTTACAGTGAAACATATAAGTGAACAGTATTTAGATAAGGCTAAAGAGGTCTTTGTGGCATTTATGGATTTGGAAAAGGCGTATGACAGGGTGGATAGGGGGGCAATGTGGCAGATGTTGCAAGTGTATGGTGTAGGAGGTAGGTTACTGAAAGCAGTGAAGAGTTTTTACGAGGATAGTGAGGCTCAAGTTAGAGTATGTAGAAAAGAGGGAAATTTTTTCCCAGTAAAAGTAGGCCTTAGACAAGGATGTGTGATGTCACCGTGGTTGTTTAATATATTTATAGATGGGGTTGTAAGAGAAGTAAATGCGAGGGTCTTGGCAAGAGGCGTGGAGTTAAAAGATAAAGAATCACACACAGGGTGGGAGTTGTCACAGCTGCTCTTTGCTGATGACACTGTGCTCTTGGGAGATTCTGAAGAGAAGCTGCAGAGATTGGTGGATGAATTTGGTAGGGTGTGCAAAAGAAGAAAATTAAAGGTGAATACAGGAAAGAGTAAGGTTATGAGGATAACAAAAAGATTAGGTGATGAAAGATTGAATATCAGATTGGAGGGAGAGAGTATGGAGGAGGTGAACGTATTCAGATATTTGGGAGTGGACGTGTCAGCGGATGGGTCTATGAAAGATGAGGTGAATCATAGAATTGATGAGGGAAAAAGAGTGAGTGGTGCACTTAGGAGTCTGTGGAGACAGAGAACTTTGTCCTTGGAGGCAAAGAGGGGAATGTATGAGAGTATAGTTTTACCAACGCTCTTATATGGGTGTGAAGCATGGGTGATGAATGTTGCAGCGAGGAGGAGGCTGGAGGCAGTGGAGATGTCATGTCTGAGGGCAATGTGTGGTGTGAATATAATGCAGAGAATTCGTAGTTTGGAAGTTAGGAGGAGGTGCGGGATTACCAAAACTGTTGTCCAGAGGGCTGAGGAAGGGTTGTTGAGGTGGTTCGGACATGTAGAGAGAATGGAGCGAAACAGAATAACTTCAAGAGTGTATCAGTCTGTAGTGGAAGGAAGGCGGGGTAGGGGTCGGCCTAGGAAGGGTTGGAGGGAGGGGGTAAAGGAGGTTTTGTGTGCGAGGGGCTTGGACTTCCAGCAGGCATGCGTGAGCGTGTTTGATAGGAGTGAATGGAGACAAATGGTTTTTAATACTTGACGTGCTGTTGGAGTGTGAGCAAAGTAACATTTATGAAGGGATTCAGGGAAACCGGCAGGCCGGACTTGAGTCCTGGAGATGGGAAGTACAGTGCCTGCACTCTGAAGGAGGGGTGTTAATGTTGCAGTTTAAAAACTGTAGTGTAAAGCACCCTTCTGGCAAGACAGTGATGGAGTGAATGATGGTGAAAGTTTTTCTTTTTCGGGCCACCCTGCCTTGGTGGGAATCGGCCAGTGTGATAATAAAATAAAATAATAAATATATATATATATATATATATATATATATATATATATATATATATATATATATATATATATATATATATATATATATATATGTTTTGAATACTTTTAGTAATCAACAGTTGAGGTGGACAGGAGTACAGGCTATCTGCCACAAAACTCTGTCACAGAGACCTACTGTAACTGGTGGACAAACACCTGTTACACATGTAACAACAACAAGCTTACCTACCTTGTCATTACCTATTTTACAAGGTCATAATTATGAAGAATTCATAAGTGGTTTTCAATCCATAGTAAATTCACGAACTGACATAGATGAGATTGCTAAGTTCAATTATCTTAAATGTCTTGTGAAGGGAGAAGCCTATGAACTGATTAAGTCTTTTCCGGTGGTTAAAGGTAATTATCAAATAGCCTTACGTGTCTTGTGATGAATGGTTTGAAAAACCGACAAGTTGATGATTGAGACACTTATGCAGCATATGGGAATCTTTATTCAGGAAACGTTTCCTGAATAAAGATTCCCATATGCTGCATAAGTGTCTCAATCTTCAACTTGTCGGTTTTTCAAACCATTCATCACAACTGTCAGACACTGCAGCATCATGGGATCTTGTTACAAAGAACTCTTCAACACTTGTTCAACCTTTGGACGAAGACCTACTACGACTAGTGTATGGTACCACTATGACCCCGCCTCCGCCTGCTTCACCTCACCTCACTACAGTATATAAGCCACGTCTACGGCCCTATGCTGTACATTCTACAAGATTGATGGACTGAACACATCGACTCCAGGCTGAGGGACTGATTACCTCATACTCCTCCTCTCCTTACGCCTTCCTCTTTGTATTGGACTGATGAAGCCACTGTGTGGCGATACGTTTCCTAAATAAAGATTCCCATATGCTGCATAAGTGTCTCAATCTTCAACTTACGTGTCTTAGCAGACAATTACTTTGATGCTGACAAGGCCAGAGTTAGATATGCAGTCTTAATATCAAGCTTGAAGCCACCCAAACATTGTTTTTCAGACTTACAAGCATTTAGAATCACATTAGACAATAGTCTCAGATCTCTAGGTGCTAAATATGACCTAAGACAATGTGATTGGTTTATCAGTGGTATTGTACAAGATAAGTTGTCACCACAAACTATTGAACGATTAAATATTATGTTCAATAAACGTTATTTCACTTGTGAAGAAATTAGCAATGGTTTACAAACAATAGTTTCATGCATGCAAGCAACGAGACAAGATGAAAAATCCACAAATCCCGTGGATAATAATCCTTCAACTCAGTATAAAAAGAGTATTCCTACTTCCACTAAACCACAGAATAGGAAATCCCATATAGGCACTTATCAAGCTGTGAATACAACAGACAATAAACAGACTGTCACACATAAATGTACTCCAAAATGTGTACTTTGTGACGGAACACATTGGGCACAGTATTGTAGTCAATCCACATCAATGGAGGCACGTAAACAACGTGTTCATCAGCTGAAAAGGTGCATCAAGTGTTTAGGTGAACACAAGGGAGGAAAATGCTCACTGAAGAAGTGTTCTAAATGCAAGGGTATGCATCATACAGCATTATGCCCAAATACTTTTGCTGAACAGCAGAAGACTTCCACAGAATCAGGAAGTCAACAAGCAATAGCATTAAATGTGAGAGATAAGTTTAAAGCAACTGCTCTCCCGATAGCTCGAGTTGAGTTATCTAATAAATTACACAAAACTAATGTGCTAACATTATTTGATCAAGGCTCACAAAAGGTCCTTCGTAAGAAGAACAGTCTTGCAGAAACTGAATAAACAACCCTATACCAAAGTGCAGTTAGATATAGCTTGTTTTTTCCACAATTCTGGTAAACAGACATATGACCTAGCCAGAATCACTGTTGGTCTAGGAAACAGGAAAAAGACAGTAGAAGCTGTGGTAGTAGATGATTTGCCTAAGTCTGTGCAGATCCAGGGATTAAAAAAACAGTTGAATCACTGAAAGCAGCTAAGGTCAAGTTAGCCAGTCCTGACATACAGACGGACACTATTAGTCCATTTGATTTAATAATTGGAAGTGATTATTATCACTGTTTTGTGCAAAATATAGTAAGTAAACATGATGTTCACTTGCTGAAAACAGCAGGAGGTCACATGATATGTGGTCCCATTCCCTCTCAAAGTGGGAAAAAAGCTGATACTGATTCAGTGGAAAATGTACTAGTTACGAGAATAACCACTGATCACGTACCACAGCAAAAATTATCATTACTGGAAGAAATGAATGAACCAGTTGATAAGTTGTGGGATTTAGATGCGATAGGTATTGATGTAAATAAACCAAGTCCACCAGAGTCTCTGACTTATAACCAATATTTGGACACTGTCAAATATAAAGATGGACAGTATTGGGTTAGGTTACCATGGAAATTAAATCCACCACATCTGCCTAGCAATTATCGCATGGCTTTCGGACAGATGAAAGCACAAATACATGAGCTCAGGAAGAAACCAGAGCTACTGACTGTCTATGATAATATCATACAAGAACAGTTGGACAACAAATTCATTGACGAAATAGTCGAAGATAAGTTGATGACAGATTGCAGCGCACGTGCAAATAAAGATGTAGCAAGTCTTAATGACTGTTTGATGACCGGACCCTCACTAACTGAGAAGCTTCTAGACGTGCTTATGAAATTTCGCACAAACCCATATGCCTACACGGCTGATATTTCCAAAGCTTTCTTAAGAGTAGGACTACAAGAAATTGATAGAGATTATACTCGATTCTTGTGGCCTGAAAATCCACATGATCCTCAAAGTCCTGTGAAAACTTATCGTTTCAAATCAGTATTATTTGGTGCAACGTCCTCTCCATTCTTACTAGAAGCTACTCTAAATACACATTTGAAGAAATCTGAAAGTCCCTTCAAAGAAATCTTAAAGAAAAGTTTCTATGTGGACAATCTTCAAGGTACTGTGAATAAAGAGGAGGATTTGAAATCCTTATACAGAGAAGCTAATAAGGAGATGAAAGAAGCAAATATGCCTCTAAGGATGTGGAATACAAATTCAAAGCAATGAAGGAAACTTATCAAAGAAGATTTCCCTGAAGCTGAAATTCCTGATTGCAACAATATGCTGGGACTTAATTGGATCACACAGGAAGATACTTTGAGTTTCAAAAGGATAAACAATAAATCATGCAGTACACTCACTAAACGTAGTTTACTGTCAAAGGCATCACAATGTTTTGATCCTCTAGGACTAGTCTCACCAATTACCATAAAGGGTAAAATGCTTATGCAAGACGCATGGAAGCTCAAAATTGGATGGGATGAAAACTTGCCTCTAGAAATGAGTCAAGCATGGGATGAAATATCCAAGGAGTTTAAACAACTTCATCAAATTAAATTTCCCAGACAAATAGGTCAAGAGGGAAACAAGTACACATTACATGTGTTTTGTGATGCGTCAACCAGAGGTTATGGCGCTGTAGCTTACATTAGTAATGCTGAAGGAAGTGCACTAATTACTTCAAAGGCCTGGGTAGCACCCTTGAAGGTCAGAACAGTACCACAGTTGGAACTGACAGCCCTCTATGTAGGTACAAAATTAGCTGTCTATCTCAACAAAGTACTTGATCATCTCACTATTGAAAAAACCGTGATCCGGAGTGATAATGAAGCAGTTCTCCAGTTGTTAAGAAATAATAAGAGCAAGTTGGTCTATGTGCAGAACAGAGTAGCAGAAATAATAGAGATGCAGAGAGATTATCTCTTTCTCCACGTCTCTACCCAAGAGAATCCAGCTGACATGTTATCACGTGGTGTCCCACTCAAGAAATTTGTGGATAATAAATTATGGCTCCACGGACCGAACTGGCTCTCTGATGAAAATAACTGGCCTCAGTAAAAGGCTCACATTATGCCAGAAGAAACAGTCTGCTTGAACACAGCAGAAATAAGTTGTGTAAATACTGCAGACACAACAGAAATAGTCATTGATGGATCTAAATACTCATCTTTGGGTAAACTCTTAAGTGTTACAGCTCTTGTCTTTAAATTCATTAAAGGAATGAAACCTGATTATGAATGTCTTGAACCCATTAAATACTGGGTGAAACTAATACAGAAAGATGTTTTCTCTAGAGAATATAAATTTCATGAAACACAAGATAAATCCCCAAAGAAACCTGCCATGATTATTTCTTTAGGACTTTATCTCGACTCAGGAAAGATTATAAGATGTCGAGGAAGAATTCATAATTCTTCACTACCTAAAGAAGCCATACATCCAATATTGATCCCCAAGAATCATTGGCTAACAAAACTGATTGTTCAAAACGCCCACAGTAACGTGTTACATGGTGGGGTAGCTGACACACTTTGTCATATACGACAATCCTACTGGATACCTCAAGGTCGACAAAGTGTGAAAAAACAAATAAAGGACTGTATTACTTGTCGTCACTACGATATGCAAGTATGCCAGTATCCAGGTCCACCTCCATATCCCTCTGAAAGAGTTTGTCATATCACTCCATTTGAGGTGACAGGTGTAGATTACACTGGACCAATAATTTTAACCAAAACAGTTGACAAAGTTCTTATCAAGGTGTACATCTGTTTGTTCACTTGTGCTACGACTGGAGCAGTACATCTAGAAGTAGCCACTGACATGTCTGCTGAAACCTTTATCAAATTATTCAGAAGGTTTGCAGCCAGAAGGGCATGTCCCAGACTGATGATTTCAGACAATGCAACGAACTTTGTTGTTGGTGGTGCTTATATAAGCAAGATCTTTGATCAACCAGAAGAACAACAGATGCTGAATCAACGCAGTTGTCGTTGGAGATACATTCCTCCTAAATCTCCATGGCACGGCGGATTTTATGAAAGAATGATCGGCATTGTAAAACGTTGTTTAAGGAAGACTCTTCATCGTCAGAGAATCGACTTAGAAGAATTCCGTACAGTTGTGACTGAAATAGAAAATAGAGTTAACAACAGACCTCCAACTTATGTTACCGATGATCTGGACAATTTAGAAGTGTTAAGTCCATCTCATTTACTTCATGGCAGAAGGCTCAAACCTGTTCCTCCCTTGAATGATAAAGAAATCATAGAGGATCCTACTTATTTCGAACCTGAGGAACTCAGACGTAAATTCAAACACCTTAATGAAGTGTTTGAACACTTCTATGGAGCTGGTGTTCCTGAAAATCGTAAGTCCTTAAGACCTGGTGACATAGTGATTATTGACAATGATGGTCTGAGGTCCTAATGGCCACTTGGAAAAATTGTGACCATACATCCTGCTGCAAATGGAATCATCAGGACAGTTGATGTTTTGAGCAAAGGTGTAGTGAATAAGCGGACAATAAATAAACTAGTACAGTTAGAATTACACAGTGATGAAAACAAAATTAGTGATTCTCCAGAAACCACACAGACTAAAGCCGTCCAGAAAAGACAAGCAGCAGTGGTGGCGAGTGAGAAAATCAAATTAATAATAAGTGATGAATAGTTCACCTGCAGCGAACCTCTGCCGCTCCCCAGTGTGGAGAAAAGTTCTCCAAGAGGGGGGTATCAGCCCCCTTCAGCCCCCTTCAGCCCCCTTCAGCCTTTTTCAGCCCGCTTCAGCCCCCTTCAGGCCCCTTTAGCTTCCTTCAGCCCCCTTCAGCCCCTTTCCGCCCTGAGGGGCCCAGCCCTCTCAGAAGGGGCATATATCTTGTTTACTGCTACAGTGAGTAATTGATCCCAGATGCAGTAACAGTATACGACCTGTGGTCAAGTGACCGCCGCTCCGTGCAGTCCAGTGTTGCAGAGTGTATTTTAATAAGAGACAGTACATCTCTTACCTTAGCAGGACAATTAAGGAAAATCCTGCTCCCACTTTATTTCCATAGTAAAGATAGTGGACATTGTTGTCTATGCTTAAGACAGCAAGATTTAAATATTCTGCTTTGCCTCATGGAGGAAGTGGCAAGGAAGCAAAGGTACTATGTCAGCTTTTCCTTTGTGCTGGGGGCAGTGACGGCCTGGGGCGTTGTGGCATCTTCAGATTACTTTTGACTCTACTGAGAGTGACACTGATGCCAGGATAACCAACAAAGAGCGATCTGTGCGTTAGTGTGAACAAAGTGTCTCATAAAACACAATAAACACTTAAGAGAAGTGTGATCAGCTTCTTTAGTGATAAGATTGTGAACAATAAAGACAAATCTTGTGGAATATAGTGTACCAGTGCGCATATTCCTAGACTATGGAAGACGTGGACATCCAAGGACACTTCAGGTTCTATCAAGTCACCGACATGTGTCGAAGGTGTGAAGAACACCATAGCTCACGCTACAAGAGCAAGGTAGGTTACGAATTTCTTGAAGTACAGGAGACTGCGCAGTTCTTGAGTTGCAAGGAGATTATAATCAACCTATAGTCGGCAGTAAAGGGCGGACTTTTGAGTCCACACAAGTAACTTTGTCAGCCATCAGTGAATGAAATATGCTGACATAACACCCCCTAGGGGTAATTTATAATCTTACAAATTATAACTCATTTCAGCCCATTGAGGAATGAATTCGACAGCTTCTCAAGACCTCGTCTGCAGGGGCGGCTGTGCAGGCAATGAGTAGTCTTTCTAAGTTAAGTTTTCCCTACATATAAACTTAGCTGATAACGATTTCTCAACAATATATATATATATATATTATATATATATATATATATATATATATATATATATATATATATATATATATATATATATATATATATATATATATATATATAATATATATATATATAATATATATATATATATATATAAAATATATATATATAATATATATGTATGTATAATATATATATATGTAATATATACATATGTATAATATATATATATATACATACATACATATATATATACATATATATATATATATATATATATATATGTATATATATATATATATATATATATATATATATATATATATATATATATATATATATATATATATATATATATATAATATATATATATATATATATATAATATATATATATATTATATATATATATATATATACATAGATATATATATATATATATATATATATATATATATATATATGTATATATATGTATATATATATATATATATATATATATATATATATATATATATATATATATATATACATATATATATACATATATATATATATATATATATATATATATATATATATATATATATATATATATATATATATATATATATATATATATATATATATGTAGGTAGTAGGTTGGTAGACAGCAACCACCCAGGGAAGTACTACCGTCCTGCCAGATGACTGTGAAACAGAAACCTGTAACTGTTTTGCATGATAGTAGGATTGCTGGTTTCTTTTTCTTTCTCACAAACACGCTAGATAACAGGGATATCTTGCTACTCCTACTTACACTTTGGTCACACTTCACAGACACACACATGCATATATATATACATACATCTAGGTTTTTCTCCTTTTTCTAAATAGTTCTTGTTCCTCTTTATTTCTTCTATTGTCCATGGGGAAGTGGAAAATAATCTTTCCTCCGTAAGCCATGCGTGTCATATGAGGCGACTATAATGCCGGGAGCAATGGGCTAGAAACCCCTTCTCCTGTAGACATTTACTAAAAAACAGAAGAAGAAAAACTTTATAAAACTGGGATGCTTAAATGTGCATGGATGAAGTGCAGATGACAAGAAACAGATGATTGCTGATGTTATGAATGAAAAAAGTTGGATGTCCTGGCCCTAAGCGAAACAAAGCTGAAGGGGGTAGGGGAGTTTCCGTGGGGGGAAATAAATGGGATTAAATCTGGAGTATCTGAGAGAGTTAGAGCAAAGGAAGGGGTAGCAGTAATGTTGAATGATCAGTTATGGAAGGAGAAAAGAGAATATGAATGTGTAAATTCAAGAATTATGTGGATTAAAGTAAAGGTTGGATGCGAGAAGTGGGTCATAATAAGCGTGTATGCACCTGGAGAAGAGAGGAATGCAGAGGAGAGAGAGAGATTTTGGGAGATGTTAAGTGAATGTATAGGAGCCTTTGAACCAAGTGAAAGAGTAATTGTGGTAGGGGACCTGAATGCTAAAGTAGGAGAAACTTTTAGAGAGGGTGTGGTAGGTAAGTTTGGGGTGCCAGGTGTAAATGATAATGGGAGCCCTTTGATTGAACTTTGTATAGAAAGGGGTTTAGTTATAGGTAATACATATTTTAAGAAAAAGAGGATAAATAAGTATACAAGATATGATGTAGGGCGAAATGACAGTAGTTTGTTGGATTATGAATTGGTAGATAAAAGACTGTTGAGTAGACTTCAGGATGTACATGTTTATAGAGGGGCCACAGATATATCAGATCACTTTCTAGTTGTATCTACACTGAGAGTAAAAGGTAGATGGGATACAAGGAGAATAGAAGCATCAGGGAAGAGAAAGGTGAAGGTTTATAAACTAAAAGAGGAGGCAGTTAGGGTAAGATATAAACAGCTATTGGAGGATAGATGGGCTAATGAGAGCATAGGCAATGGGGTCGAAGAGGTATGGGGTAGGTTTAAAAATGTAGTGTTAGAGTGTTCAGCAGAAGTTTGTGGTTACAGGAAAGTGGGTGCGGGAGGGAAGAGGAGCGATTGGTGGAATGATGATGTGAAGAGAGTAGTAAGGGAGAAAAAGTTAGCATATGAGAAGCTTTTACAAAGTAGAAATGATGCAAAGAGGGAAGAGTATATGGAGAAAAAGAGAGAGGTTAAGAGAGTGGTGAAGCAATGTAAAAACAGAGCAAATAAGAGAGTGGGTGAGATGTTATCAACAAATTTTGTTGAAAATAAGAAAAAGTTTTGGAGTGAGATTAACAAGTTAAGAACGCCTAGAGAACAAATGGATTTGTCAGTTAAAAATAGGAGAGGAGAGTTATTAAATGGAGAGTAAGAGGTATTGGGAAGATGGAGGGAATATTTTGAGGAATTGTTAAATGTTGATAAAGATAGGGAAGCTCTGATTTCGTGTATAGGGCAAAGAGGAACAACATCTTGTAGGAGTGAGAAAGAGCCAGTTGTGAGTGTGGGGGAAGTTCGTGAGGCAGTAGGTAAAATGAAAGGGAGTAAGGCAGCCGGGATTGATTGAATAAAAATAGAAATGATAAAAGCAGGTGGGGATATAGTTTTGGAGTGGTTGGTGCAATTATTTAATAAATGTATGGAAGAGGGTAAGGTACCTAGGGATTGGCAGAGAGCATGCATAGTTCCTTTGTATAAAGGCAAAGGGGATAAAAGAGAGTGCAAAAATTATAGGGGGATAAGTCTGTTGAGTATACCTGGCAAAGTGTATGGTAGAGTTATTATTGAAAGAATTAAGAGTAAGACGGAGAATAGGATAGCAGATGAACAAGGAGGCTTTAGGAAAGGTAGAGGGTGTGTGGACCAGGTGTTTACAGTGAAACATATAAGTGAACAGTATTTAGATAAGGCTAAAGAGGTCTTTGTGGCATTTATGGATTTGGAAAAGGCGTATGACAGGGTGGATAGGGGGCAATGTGGCAGATGTTGCAGGTGTATGGTGTAGGAGGTAGGTTACTGAAAGCAGTGAAGAGTTTTTACGAGGATAGTGAGGCTCAAGTTAGAGTATATAGGAAAGAGGGAAATTATTTCCCAGTAAAAGTAGGCCTTAGACAAGGATGTGTGATGTCACCGTGGTTGTTTAATATATTTATAGATGGGGTTGTAAGAGAAGTAAATGCGAGGGTCTTGGCAAGAGGCGTGGAGTTAAAAGATAAAGAATCACACATAAAGTGGGAGTTGTCACAGTTGCTCTTTGCTGATGACACTGTGCTCTTGGGAGATTCTGAAGAGAAGTTGCAGAGATTGGTGGATGAATTTGGTAGGGTGTGCAAAAGAAGAAAATTGAAAGTGAATACAGGAAAGAGTAAGGTTATGAGGATAACAAAAAGATTAGGTGATGAAAGATTGGATATCAGATTGGAGGGAGAGAGTATGGAGGAGGTGAATGTATTCAGATACTTGGGAGTGGACGTGTCAGCGGATGGGTCTATGAAAGATGGGGTGAATCATAGAATTGATGAGGGGAAAAGGGTGAGTGGTGCACTTAGGAGTCTGTGGAGACAAAGAACTTTGTCCATGGAGGCAAAGAGGGGAATGTATGAGAGTATAGTTTTACCAACGCTCTTATATGGGTGTGAAGCATGGGTGATGAATGTTGCAGCGAGGAGAAGGCTGGAGGTAGTGGAGATGTCATGTCTGAGAGCAATGTGTGGTGTGAATATAATGCAGAGAATTCGTAGTTTGGAAGTTAGGAGGAGGTGCGGGATTACCAAAACTGTTGTCCAGAGAGCTGAGGAAGGGTTGTTGAGGTGGTTCGGACATGTGGAGAGAATGGAGCGAAAGAGAATAACTTCAAGAGTGTATCAGTCTGTAGTGGAAGGAAGGCGGGATAGGGGTCGGCCTAGGAAAGGTTGGAGGGAGGGGTAAAGGAGGTTTTGTGTGCGAGGGGCTTGGACTTCAAGCAGGCATGCGTGAGCGTGTTTGATAGGAGTGAATGGAGACAAATGGTTTTTAATAATTGACGTGCTGTTGGAGTGTGAGCAAAGTAACATTTATGAAGGGGTTCAGGGAAACCGGCAGGCCGGACTTGAGTCCTGGAGATGGGAAGTACAGTGCCTGCACTCTGAAGGAGGGGTGTTAATGTTGCAGTTTAAAAACTGTAGTGTAAAGCACCCTTCTGGCAAGACAGTGATGGAGTGAATGATGGTGAACGTTTTTCTTTTTCGGGCCACCCTGCCTTGGTGGGAATCTGCCAGTGTGATAATAAAAAAAAATAATATATGTCGTGCCGAATAGGCAGAACTTGCGATCTTGGCTTAAATAACAACGTTCATCTTGCCATATAGGACAAGTGAAAATTTGTGTATGCAATAATTTCGCCAAAATCATTCTGAAGATAACGAAAAAAATATATTTCACTGTGTTTGTTTAGCATTAAATTACTGTAAACAAATCTAAAATATATTTAGTTGGGTTAGGCTAAAATAAATTGTTCTTGTTATAATAACGTTAGGGAAGTTTTCTAAGATTCTTTTGCTGCAAAATTAAAATTTTTTACATTTACATTAATGAAAAAAATATATCTTTAAATGTATAAGAGAAAATTTTAGAAAGGACTTAATTTTAAATGTGTTCTTGCTAATTGACCAGATTTACATATTCGGCACGACATATATACACATATATATATATATATATATATATATATATATATATATATATATATATATATATATATATATATATATATATATATATATATATATATATATATATATATATGTCGTGCCGAATATATAAAACTGGTCAATTAGCAAGAACTCATTTAAAATTAAGTCCTTTCTGAAATTTTCTCTTATACATTTAAAGATATATTTTTTCATTAATGTTAATGTAAAAAATTTTAATTTTGCAGCAAAAGAATCTTAGAAAACTTCCCTAACGTTATTATAACAAGAACAATTTATTTTAGCCTAACCCAACTAAATATATTTTAGATTTGTTTACAGTGGCTCTGGTGGCCTGGTGGTTAACGCTCTCGCTTCACACGGCGAGGGCCTGGGTTCGATTCCCAGCCAGAGTAGAAACATTGGACGTGTTTCTTTCCACCTGTTGTCTATGTTCCCCATCAGTAAAATGGGTACCTGGGTGTTAGTCGACTGGTGTGGGTCGCATCCTGGGACACTGACCTAAGGAGGCCTGGTCACAGACCGGGCCGCGGGGGCGTTGACCCCCGGAACTCACTCCAGGTAAACTCCAGGTAAGTAATTTAATGCTAAACAAACACAGTGAAATATATTTTTTTCGTTATCTTCAGAATGATTTTGGCGAAATTATTGCATACACAAATTTTCACTTGTCCTATATGGCAAGATGAACATATATATATATATATATATATATATATATATATATATATATATATATATATATATATATATATATATATATATATATATATATATATGAGTTCTTGCTAATTGACCAGTTTTACATATTTGGCACGACATATATATATATATATATATATATATATATATATATATATAGATAGATATATATATATATATAGATATGTCGTGCCAAATATGTAAAACTGGTCAATTAGCAAGAACTCATTTAAAATTAAGTTCTTTCTAAAATTTTCTCTTATACGTTTAAACATATATTTTTTTCATTAACGTTAATGAAAAAAATTTTAATTTTGCTCCAAAAGAATCTTAGAAAACTTACCTAACCTTATTATAAAAAAGAATAATTTATTTTAGCCTAACCCAACTAAATATATTTTAGATTTGTTTACAATAATTTAATACTAAACAAACATAGTGAAATATATTTTTTTCGTTAGGTTCAGAATGATTTTGGCAAAATTATTGCATACACAAATTTTCACTTGTCCTATATGGCAAGATGAGCTTTGCTATTTAAGCCAAGATCGCAAGTTCTGCCTATTCGGCACGGCATATATATATATATATATATATGTCGTGCCGAATAGGCAGAACTTGCGATCTTGGCTTAAATAGCAACGCTCATCTTGCCATATAGGACAAGTGAAAATTTGTGTATGCAATAATTTCGCAAAAATCATTCTGAACCTAACGAAAAATATATATTTAATTGTGTTTGTTTAGTATTAAATTATTGTAAAGGTATTTAAAATATATTTAGTAGGATAAGGCTAAAATAAATTGTTCTTGTTATAATAAGGTTAGGTAAGTTTTCTAAGATTCTTCTGGTGCAAAATTAAAAATTTTTACATTAACATTAATGAAAAAAATATATCTTTAAACGTATAAGAAAATATTTTAGAAAGGATTTAATTTTAAATGAGTTCTTGCTAATTGACCAGTTTTACATATTCGGCACGACATATATATATATATATATATATATATATATATATATATATATATATATATATATATATATATATATATATATATATATATATATGTATATATATATATATATATATATATATATATATATATATATATATATATATATATATATATATATATATATATGTGTGTGTGTGTGTGTATTCTTTGCAGTGCTCCAGTATTTCCAATATTCTTTTGCACATTTTATCTCATCCTTATTTTTTTTGAGGTCCCATAAATTTCTTCTTAACTTGCATTCGTGTCAAGGGCCCATGTAATATAATAGAAAGGTGTCAGAAAAAGTATTTATTGCTTTCCTCACCGTCATTAATCTTGAGAAAATCGATTAAAGATGACATGAAAGCTAATGTTATCCACAGCAATTATGAGCAGTTTATTAGGTTGCATAGAATCGCACAGGCAGCTCACACCTGTGCAGACCTCCAATAGGTAAAGCCATTTTGTGGAAAGAACTGTTGTCAAGAACTCACTGGAGAGTTGTAATTGTGGATAGTACACAAGTGGAGTACAGGTGAGTACAGTTTTTAAACTTCATGTTTATTCAGAATGTGTAGAAAAAAATTCTATAACTGTGAGTTTCAACGAGATACAATATTACAACGTGAAATTCAATTAGTTAGAAAGTTCTTATGTTTTGATATTAAAAATTAAAGTCTGCTAATGATGGCTAACATAGTTTTCTCGTCTGACTCGCAACAGTGTTGTTATTGATATATATATATATATATATATATATATATATATATATATATATATATATATAGATATATATACATATATAGATATATATACATAGATATATACATATAGATACATATACATATAGATATATATACATATACATATACATATAGATATACATATACATATAGATATACATATACATATAGATATATATACATACATATAGATACATATACATATATATTTATAGATATATATATATATATATATATATATATATATATATATATATATATATATATATATATATATATATATATATGTATATATATATATATATATATATATATATATATATGTCGTACCGAATATGTAAAACTGGTCAATTAGCAAGAACTCATTTAAAATTAAGTCCTTTCTGAAATTTTCTCTTATACGTTTTAAGATATATTTTTTTAATTAATGTTAATGTAAAAATTTTTAATTTTGCACCAAAAGAATCTTAGAAAACTTACCTAACCTTATTATAACAAGAGCAATTTATTTTAGCCTAACCCAACTATATATATTTTAAATACGTTTACAATAATTTAGTACTAAACAAACACAATCAAATATATTTTTTTCGTTAGGTTCAGAATGATTTTGGCGAAATTATTGCATACACAAATTTTCGCTTGTCCTATATGGCAAGATGAGCGTTTCTGTTTAAGCCAAGATCGCAAAACCTGCCTATTCGGCACGACATATATATATGTGTCGTGCCGAATAGGCAGAACTTGCGGTCTTGGCTTAAATAGCAACACTCATCTTGCCATATAGGACAAGCGAAAATTTGTGTATGCAATAATTTCGCCAAAATCATTCTGAACCTAACGAAAAAAATATATTTCACTGTTTTTGTTTAGTATTAAATTAATGTAAACAAATCTAAAATATATTTAGTTGGGTTAGGCTAAAATAAATTGTTCTTGTTATAGTAAGGTTAGGTAAGTTTTCTAAGATTCTTTTGGAGCAAAATTAAAAATTTTTACATTAACATTAATGAAAAAAATATATCTTTAAACGTATAAGAGAAAAATTTAGGAAGAACCTAATTTTAAATGAGTTCTTGCTAATTGACCAGTTTTACATATTCGGCTCGACATATATATGTCGTGCCGAATAGGCAGAACTTGGGTTCTTGGCTTAAATAGCAACGCTCATCTTGCCATATAGGACAAGCGAAAATTTGTGTATGCAATAATTTCGCCAAAATCATTCTGAACCTAACGAAAAAAATATATTTCACTGTGTTTGTTTAGTATTAAATTATTGTAAACAAATCTAAAATATATTTAGTTGGGTTAGGCTAAAATAAATTGTTATTGTTATAATAAGGTTAGGTAAGTTTTCTAAGATTCTTTTGGTGCAAAATTAAAAATTTTTACATTAACATTAATGAAAAAAAAAATATCTTTAAACGCACAAGAGAAAATTTTAGAAAGGACTTAATTTTAAATGAGTTCTTGCTAATTGACCAGTTTTGCCTATTAGGCACGACATATATATATATATATATATATATATATATATATATATATATATATATATATATATATATATATATATATATATATATATATATATATATATATGTATATATATATATATATATATATATATATATATAGTGAAAAGCACCCTTCTGGCAAGACAGTGATGGAGTGAATGATGGTGAAAGTTTTTCTTTTTCGGGCCACCCTGCCTTGGTGGGAATCGGCCAGTGTGATAATAAAAAAAAAAATATATGTCGTGCCGAACAGGCAGAATTTGCGATCTTGGCTTAAATAGCAACACTCATCTTGCCATATAGGACAAGTGAAATTTTGTGTATGCAATAATTTCGCCAAAATCATTCTGAACCTAACGAAAAAAAAATATTTCACTTTGTTTGTTTAGTATTAAATTATTGCAAACGTTTCTAAAATATATTTACTAGTTGGGTTAGGTTAAAATAAATTGCTCTTGTTATAATAAGGTTAGGTAAGTTTTCTAAGATTCTTTTGGTGCAAAATTAAAAAAAATTACATTAATATTAATGAAAAAAATATATCTTTAAACGTATAAGAGAAAATTTCAGAAAGGACTTAATTTTAAATGAGTTCTTGCTAATTGACCAGTTTTACATATTCGGCACGACATTATATATATATATATATATATATTTATATATATATATATATATATATATATATATATATATATATATATATATATATATATATATATATATATATATATATATATATATATATATATATATATATATATATATATATATATATATATATATATATATATATATATATATATATATATACAATGAATTTGCAAGAGCAGTCGAAATATACACAAACACTGATCTCTGGCCGGAGGAGACTAGAACCTACATACCATGGAACAAGGTATGCAGTGCTGTAAGCCTTCTCCCTGAAAGCTGGCTGCCTTGGATTAACGTCTAGTGCAAGCTGGGCGGTAAGGTATTGGTCCAGTGTGGTGAGAATGTGTGAAGGCTTACTCAGCCCTGTAAGATCTTAAGTTGGTCTTACCAAGGCTGGCTCCTCCTTAGGAAAATTAATGAATAGAAAAAAGAACAATAACCTTCAAATATAAGCACATTTTTGTTAGAATTGAAAATATAAAATATTTAATTATGAACTTTTATCCTACTTGAAAGAAAAATGAAATATTAAAAAGATATCTGAATTCAACACTAATATGTACAGTTAGACTGGGGTGTCTGGTTGATATTGATACCGTGGTTTGTAGAAATTGCAGCCGTTGCTGATGATGTGGGGGGGGGGGGTTACAGCTGTTGAGTAACAACCAATGCCTAGTTTGTCACAGAGTCTCTAGCCTTGAATAATCCGTCAAGATGATAGGAACGCAGGTCTTTCACCACTGCAAAGATGAGGGGTAGTTGCCTGGGGTTGGCTACAAAAAGGTATGTAAAGTAAGGGTGATGTCCCAGAGCTCATGTGAAGTTCATCTCCTTCAACATTGTTTCTTTGGTTGCCAGATAACCCAAGCTGACATTCCAAGCTAGAAAGAGACAAAAGTTACACACTGCTTAAGAAATCACTCTCCATGATAAGTGTAAGGTTCTTAAAAGAATGGTGAGGATTTAAAGCAAAACCTGGAAATCAAGTCAGAATGAACTAAGTTTTAGAATTGGTTAAAAGTGAAGCTTTTAACCAATATATCCACTAGAATAGGAGCAGAGACTTTTACTTACAGTTGTGCTGGAAGCTGCGAGTCAAGCGATTATCCATTTGGTCAGAGCCCCACACGTTACCTTTGTGGGTGGAGAAAAGGGGGAAGATAGCAGGAGATAGACACTGACCCTACCTTAACAAGCAGACTGGCAATCAAACTATTGTCACTATATACTCGCTTGCTACTCCTATCTGTTGAACTTTTCCCTCACACTCCACCATACCAAGACTTATAGACAAGGAGTATATGAAGAATAGGTGAGGAAAAAGTTCTAAACCGGGAAAGTCGCGTAAGGCACCAAAATCTTCTACGGACTGTCACGACTTAACCTGTCAGAGAAATAATTGGGTGAACCATTGATTATTTTTTTTATTAACACACTGGCCGATTCCCACCAAGGCAGGGTGGCCCGAAAAAGAAAAACTTTCACCATCATTCACTCCATCACTGTTTTGCCAGAGGGGTGCTTTACACTACAGTTTTTAAACTGCAACATTAACACCCCTCCTTCAGAGTGCAGGCACTGTACTTCCCATCTCCAGGACTCAAGTCCGGCCTGCCGGTTTCCCTGAACCCCTTCATAAATGTTACTTTGCTCACACTCCAACAGCACGTCAAGTATTAAAAACCATTCGTCTCCATTCACTCCTATCAAACACGCTCACGCACGCCTGCTGGAAGTCCAAGCCCCTCGCACACAAAACCTCCTTCACCCCCTCCCTCCAACCTTTCCTAGGCCGACCCCTACCCCGCCTTCCTTCCACTACAGACTGATACACTCTTGAAGTCATTCTGTTTCGCTCCATTCTCTCTACATGAACCATTGATATACACAATATAAAACTTAAAAGCTTGGAGTGCCAATGTCCACCTCAAGAGGCCACTGTTGGTTCCCTTAAAAGTTTCCAGGGCGATTCCTCGCCTAGCTGCCGGGGTGAGTGGATGCTTCTCACAACCCTCTGTCGACAGCCAAGCTAACAACCTAGTGCTCATCTTGGCCTTTGCCGTATGTCGCAGAGTGAACATTGTTGGAATTGAATAAGTGCATGGATCCATCATGCCCACGACAGTCCATGAGTTGTTGCCCTTGATTATTAGGGACACCTATGGCATTGACGACAAGTAGCTGTACAGCATGGCTTTAAATTGCTTGCTCAGGATATTAATGAAATTGCTCCACGCGCAGGTGTATGAGGGTCTTGTTGATCATTACCAAGATCTCAGCATGGAAGTGACCCCGGAAGTGAGCGTCAGACTTGTGGACGTTTCCTGTCAGTATACTTGGGTGAGGGTACGTAACATACCTTTTGAGGTGAATGAGGTCGACATTCGTCAGTCTTTTCAAAGGTATGGAATTGTACATGTTGCCGAACAAGGTAAATAGATGATGGGTGCATATGCCGGTTACCCTGAGGGAAGTTTCTCTATTAAAATGACCCTCTGTCACCCCATACCCTCATATGTTGTCTTGGAGGATTTCAGGACTCAAGTGATTGTGACGTATGCCAGGCAGAGGAGAACCTGTAGGATATGTGGAGACTATGATCACGTTGCAGTTGAGTGCGGCAGGCGGGGCTGGGCCGGGCGACCAGCTGAAGCAGTGCCCACTGGCAAGAGGCAGGATGTTCCTGAGTCTGCCCAGGTGGAGGATGGAGAACGTGGTCAACTTTGGAGCAAAATGGTTGAGGCATCAGAGGTGAAGCCCACCCTGGATGTGATGATACTGGAGCAGCCAGCGCGACTGGTGGCGCAGCAGGTGTTTGGGGGTGCAGAGGTTTTCACTGCGACTCTTGAGACGATGATGCAGTCATTGTTCGAGTCACCTGTGATCTCAGTGACAGGACCATTGGGTGACCAGGAGCCTGCAACAGAGGTGGATGCTTGGCATGAGGTGGCCGTGATTGTTGCTGGGCACGGTGTGGACGGGCTGACGCTGGGTAAGGAAGACGCACAGCTGTTGGTGGTGGAGGTGCATTGCGAGGAGGAACCCAGTTCTTCGATGGAGGAGAGTGTTGTCACCAGGAAATGGGCAGCAGCAGCATGCGACTCTGACGATGTCTTAACACTGGCCCAATGCCTGGGGAAGAAGGTGTGGGCAGTGGAGGATAGCAGTGTAGGAGGGAGGATGCACCTGCAACAGGCGGTGCAAGATGGCCAGGGTGCCCTGCGTGGCGAGTGTAGTAAGGGCAGCGAGAAGGGCCCTGGTGCACATGTAAAGGGGGATGAGGGTCAGAGGGGGCACAAGCATTAACTGGCCTCTTGTGTATGACGCTGAATGTTAATGGCTTATGTGAGAGAATGAAGCGTGACTGGTTTTGCATGTTCTTACATAGATCACGTGTGGACATAGCATATATTCAGGAGCATAACTGGAAAGCTGGCAAGGATTTTGACGTGGAAGGCTATTAGAGTTTTGTGACGCATTCAGAACACTTAAAAGGGGGGGGGTAGCCATCTTGATCAGGGTGGCAAGCCCATTCATATTGCTAAGGTGTGAGGGAGGGTAGATGGTAGGATCATAAGAGTGGATGGTTGGTGGGGGGGTGAGAAAGTGGCTTTTGTGTGCGTGTATGCACTGGCGGAGAACGTAGTGTGCATTAAGAATGCTTTTGTGAGGGAAGTGCTGGTGTATTTCTTATGATCGTTACCTTCTCTTGCAACTGTGGGAGGGGATTGGAATTGTGTTGTTAGAAGAGCAGATGTGGTGCCAAAGGGGGCGAGTTTTTTGTTACTTGTTTTGGGGGAGCTTCTCCGTGATGTGCAACTACAGGATGTGTTTGCCCAGAGTTTATGGGAGGTGGACCATACATATGTGAGGGAGGGATATGGAGCAAGGTTAGACAGATTATATGTTATGCAGCGTGTTGGTATAGAGTCTGTCCGTACAGTAGAGGCACCTTATTCTGATCATAGGGCAGTTGTTGCAGAGGTGGGGTGGGAGGCGTTATCTAGAGGGCAGACGAGTTACTGGAAATTAAATACAAGGGTTCTCGGGGATGAGGAGGCAGTGGCGGGTTTTGCTGTACTATGGGAGGAGCTTGGGAAGGAGGGGAGCATAGTCGATGGCGTGGTGGGATGGTGGAATAGCATTGCAAAAACAAGGATAGGGGATTTTTACATACATGAAGGGAAGAGGATAAACCACATGAAATATGAGTTGTCAAATTATCTAGAGCAGTGCTTACATGCTTGCCACAGTGAGGGCACTTTGCAGGAAGGTACCATATGGAGGAGATGGAGGCCCTGAAGGAGAGGTTAAGGGAGTTGCAGAATGAGTGGTTTGAAGTCGTAAGGGTGCAAGCACGCATAGAGGAAGTGCTATGGAGGGATAGGCCTTCGTCCTGTGTCATGAGGGATCAGCAACAACGTAGGAAGGCAATGACTCTTACGCAGTTAGAGGTGTGTGGGGGGAGAACTATTGGGTGGAGCAGGTGCTTAGGTCGACAGAGGGCATGGGTATGTATGCTGACAGGTGGTATGCTTGTTATTGGTGTAGTCGTGGGGTGGATGAAGAGCTGCTGGAGGAAGTAAGTGGCTGTGTGGGTAAACCCCTGGGAGGGAGTGATAGAAAGGCGTTGGGGGGATATCGAGGAGGAGGAAATTTGGAGAGCATTGGCTGGAATGAGCAAGGTTAAGGCGCTGGGAGTGGATGAGATTCCTTGTGAATTTTAGATGTTGCATTGGGAGGGTTTCTTGGTGAGGGTCCTGAATGAAATGAAGTGGGGGGGGGGTAGGTTAGGCGTGGGTCAAGCAACTGGGGTAGTGGTCTTAGTTCCAAAGGGGTCACATCAGCATACCCTAAAGGATTATCGTCCATTGTCGTTGATGTGCACTGACTATAAGCTCTTTGCAAAGGTGCTTAGTAACCGTCTAAAGTGTGTGGTTGACAGGGTGGTATCCCCTGAGCCAGTTTGGTTTGCCTGGCCAATTGATGGTGATGGGTCATGGTATCCTCCAGGATTTTGTAGATGCTTTTGGTGGGGGAGGGGGGGTTGTTAGCATTGGACTGGAGGGGGGCATATGACACCGTGGAAAGGGAGGCTTTAGGGGGCTGTAGGGCAATTTGCCGCGCGCGCTCACCGAAAAATCGAAAAAATATGGATATTGAGTTATATATACTGAAAAATAGCTCAACTCTTTGGCAACAGAATGGTACCAGAATGAATGTTCTACGACGTTTCTACAAGAAATTATAGTCATTTATATCAGGTATGGTGACGGCGATGTTGGTACCGAGTCTGCTCACGGCCTATATATTTTTTGGAGTTATTTTCTTGTTTTTTATCGCCTTTTCTTGCATTATTCTTTCTAATATAATAACTGACTATTTGGCATCATAAAACAGTAGGTGGAGCTTATCGGCAGACTTAGTGACTACCGGGAACCAGACGGGAACGCTCAGCAGTGTTCCTGCTCCCGAGGTGCCAGCCAGGAATCACCCATTATTACGCTTATATCAGCTTATATATCAACTCTACGGCTTATTTGTCTATCAGAATTGATCTAATATGATATAATAAACACTCTAAATAACATACAAACATGTTATATACTCTAGACTGAATAAAATAGGCCATAATATGGCCCAGAGATTATCGGGAATATTTCGATATAAAAGTGTAATTGGTCACCCTGTCGTCTCTGAGTAAGAGAAAACGGTGTTTTAGAGGCTAACTGCACTAGAACATCAGTTTACTAAGAAATACACCCAAACAAACGCGATTTTCGCGAAAAATTTTTTTTTTTTTTTTGGAGACGGGGGCCGGCCGGCGTTCCCGGCCGATATCTCGGAAGTAACTTATTCACCTATAATTCGATATGGGTCCTTTATTACTTAATTAAATGGAATAATATTCACAGATATTGTAGAATAATGATTTCTCTTATTTTGACCGTAGAATTTTTGGAAATATTCCAAATACTTCGGGAGTTATGTGGGAGTAAAGGGCAGATTTTTTTGCCATATTCCAGATACTAACAAACTTTATTTTTTTGTGAAATAACGATAAGGTATTTAGAGGGAAATCTTACGGTCCGAATTAGTATTAGCATTGTTCTCTCGGCACCAAGTGTCCAAACCACCTTACGTAGCCGCATATAAGAGTTACATCAACCTCAAGGGCATTTTCAGTAAATCAGTCTTTTCTCAGTTGTTGTTTGAGGTATATTTTTTATAAATATTTTCAAGAAAGAGTGAGAACACTTTGTCTTGTGCACCAAAACTGGAGAAAATCGGACGGTAAATAAGCGAGTTACGAAATTTGCCCTACAGCCCCCTTTAGGTTGCATTTTACTGTTTCAGGGTTTTGGGTAGGAAATAGTGGGTTGGGTGAAAACATTGAATAACCAAGCATGTGTGCATGTGCAGGTTAACAGGCATTTGGGGAAAGCAGTGGCACTAGGGTGGGGCCTTCGACAGGGCTGCCCACTCTCACAATTATTGCTTGCGTGCATGCAGGACCCTTTCTGTAGGTTGGTGGAAGCAAGAATACGAGGGGCAGGGGCAGGGAAGGGTGGCCATGGCCAAGTCTGTTGGGGTACATGGATGACGTGATGCTTTTGGTGGATGAGGGGATGCGATTGGGTAGGCTGGAGGAGGTGGCATGGGTTTACGGAGGTGCCTCGGGAATGGTAGTGAATGTAGAGAAATCGTCAATTTTACAGTTGGGTATGTGAGAACGTAGGGTGGATTAGGGCTGTCGGGTGGTGACGACCTTTGTGGAGGTTTTGAAGATATGTGGTATTGTATATAGGGCAAATTTAGTTAGGGCAAGGGAGTATAATTCTGCTCGTTTGGAGGACCATGTGGTAAAGAGATTGGGAGCACTAAGACTGACTTATCTCACTATCCTGCAGAAGTTGATTGTGATCAACGTGATCTTGTACAGTAAGATTTGGTTCATAGCACAAGTGTTCCCGTTAATGCAACAGGTAATTCAGAGCATCCAAAGGAGGGTGTTCAGATTTTTGTGTGGTTCTAAGTGCAAGTGGTTAAAAAGGGTGGTCATGTTGCCAGTGTGAAAGGGGGGATGGGTCTTTTGGATTTACGGTGGAGGGTCATGTGTGTTTATATCAGGTGAGAGTTATTGCAGGACGGGGTTTTTTTGGGACGGACGGTTGGGGAAAGTTCATGAGGTGTTGCGAGGATTGTATAGGGGGGTGGACCTGTGTGAGTGCAAGGTGGTCTTGCGGGTGTTGGCATTGGCCCGGGAACCTGGAAAGGTAAAGGTTGGGGCATTGTACAGGATGATAGGGGGACAGGTCGTGCACCCAGGGGAGGGGTATACCCGATTTACCATTGGGCAAACATCTGGAGAAGATTTAGCAGGTTGTGATTACAGCCCAGGGTGCGTGAGGTAATGTCCCGGTTTTTGCAAGGTATCTTGCCATCTAGTGCAGTATTGAGGGATCGGAGGTTGGGTAGGGGGGGGCGTTGTGGGTTGTGTGGGGGAGAGGAAACAGCTTACCATATCGTGTATTTTTGTGAGGGGTTGGAGAGTATCAGGAAATGGGTGGGAGGGTGGTGCAGAGGGTGAGGGGGAGGGATGTGTCAGTATTGCGGGCACTGAGTTTATATGTGGGGGGTGGAAGAGGCTGCAGCACAGGTGCTAGCATATGTGATGGTGGACTACATATACATATCCTAGTGCATGAGGGGATCAGATGCATGGGAAGTGAGGAAGCGTGTGCTGGCGGCGATAGTATTCCATACTATGTGTAGGAATAGGGATCTATATGGGACTCCATGTGGGATATATTTTTCTGAGGGTTACCGTATCCTCACAGTAAGTGAAATGCTTATTATGTACGGGTGAGGATTAGATCAGGGGATAGACGTATGGCTTGCCGTCCAGTGGCGAGGGTAAATCCAGGGTGGAGTCACATTTGGTGCTCTTCTGGTACGAGTGGTTGTCCTGGTTCTATTCATGGTGTGAGTGGAGGTGTCTGAATATCATACATGGTGGCTACAAGTGCCTGCGTGTGTTAAGGTACGCCGGAATGCTGGACGGTGGCAACTGCTGCTGGAGGGGAGGTTGGGTTTTTATTTTTTTTTCTACAGGAAGAAGGGTTTGAGATCTGCAATCCCATCATGTGTGATCCTGATATGTCATGGTCGGTTGTAGCCACTTAGTGTGAAGGCATCATGCAAGCCAAGTCACTGGCTTAGTGTGTAAAGTATTTTATTTGTACTGGTTTATGTTCTGCAAGTATGACTTGCACTTTAGGCATGCAACCAGTAGGGTTTTGGAGATGGGGCTCAAGCCACTGGGCGGGGCCATAGGTGAGGGACCTTGTAATATATTTTTGTACAAATTATAATCATTGATGTCACGTGGTACAGCCATTGTGGTGGCAGGTGACAACCTTTTGTTCTTAAGAAGAATGTTGTTCGTACCAGATTTTTTATTGAGTGGTACACACCAAGGGTATCTTTTAGGGTAGAGGGGGTAATGTTTTGTTATTATCGCCCTGCTGTTCTGTATTCAGCGGCGAGAGTAGGTAGAGGATAGGTTGCAATAAATCTCATGTTGTTGAGATTATATGAATGTTTATTATATGTACTGAATTGTTTTAAATAAAAATATAAAAAAAAAAATTCTATGTATATCAAAGGTTTGTGATCCATCTCTAAAATGAATTTTTTTCCCAGTAAATAAAATTTAAGTTTTTATATATATATATATATTTTTTTTTTATTATCACACTGGCCGATTCCCACCAAGACAGGGTGGCCCGAAAAAGAAAAACTTTCACCATCATTCACTCCACCACTGTCTTGTCTTGCCAGAAGGGTGCTTTACACTACAGTTTTTAAACTGCAACATTAACACCCCTCCTTCAGAGTGCAGGCACTGTACTTCCCATCTCCAGGACTCAAGTCTGGCCTGCCAGTTTCCCTGAACCCCTTCATAAATGTTACTTTGCTCACACTCCAACAGCACGTCAAGTATTAAAAACCATTCGTCTCCATTCACTCCTATCAAACACGCTCACGCACGCCTGCTGGAAGTCCAAGCCCCTCGCACACAAAACCTCCTTTACCCCCTCCCTCCAACCTTTCCTAGGCCGACCCCTACCCCGCCTTCCTTCCACTACAGACTGATACACTCTTGAAGTCATTCTGTTTCGCTCCATTCTCTCTACATGTCCGAACCACCTCAACAACCCTTCCTCAGCCCTCTGGACAACAGTTTTGGTAATCCCGCACCTCCTCCTATCTTCCAAACTACGAATTCTCTGCATTATATTCACACCACACATTGCCCTCAGACATGACATCTCCACTGCCTCCAGCCTTCTCCTCGCTGCAACATTCATCACCCATGCTTCACACCCATATAAGAGTGTTGGTAAAACTATACTCTCATACATTCCCCTCTTTGCCTCCAAGGACAAAGTTCTTTGTCTCCACAGACTCCTAAGTGCACCACTCACCCTTTTCCCCTCATCAGTTCTATGATTCACCTCATCCTTCATAGACCCATCCGCTGACACGTCCACTCCCAAATATCTGAATACATTCACTTCCTCCATACTCTCTCCCTCCAATCTGACATCCAATCTTTCATCACCTAATATTTTTGTTATCCTCATAACCTTACTCTTTCCTGTATTCACTTTTAATTTTCTTCTTTTGCACACCCTACCAAATTCATCCACCAATCTCTGCAACTTCTCTTCAGAATCTCCCAAGAGCACAGTGTCATCAGCAAAGAGCAACTGTGACAACTCCCACTTTATGTGTGATTCTTTATCTTTTAACTCCACGCCTCTTGTCAAGACCCTCGCATTTACTTCTCTTACAACCCCATCTATAAATATATTAAACAACCACGGCGACATCACACATCCCTGTCTAAGGCCTTCTTTTACAGGGAAATAATTTCCCTCTTTCCTATATACTCTAACTTGAGCCTCACTATCCTCGTAAAAACTCTTCACTGCTTTCAGTAACCTACCTCCTACACCATACACCTGCAACATCTGCCACATTGCCCCCCTATCCACCCTGTCATACGCCTTTTCCAAATCCATAAATGCCACAAAGACCTCTTTAGCCTTATCTAAATACTGTTCACTTATATGTTTCACTGTAAACACCTGGTCCACACACCCCCTACCTTTCCTAAAGCCTCCTTGTTCATCTGCTATCCTATTCTCAGTCTTTTAATTCTTTCAATAATAACTCTACCATACACTTTACCAGGTATACTCAACAGACTTATTCCCCTATAATTTTTGCACTCTCTTTTATCCCCTTTGTGTTTATATAAAGGAACTATGCATGCTCTCTGCCAATCCCTAGGTACCTTACCCTCTTCCATACATTTATTAAATAATTGCACCAACCACTCCAAAACTATATCCCCACCTGCTTTTAACATTTTTATCTTTATCCCATCAATCCCGGCTGCCTTACCCCCTTTCATTTTACCTACTGCCTCACGAACTTCCCCCACACTCACAGCTGGCTCTTCCTCACTGCTACAAGATGTTATTCCTCCTTGCCCTATACACGAAATCACAGCTTCCCTATCCTCATCAACATTTAACAATTCCTCAAAATATTCCCTCCATCTTCCCAATACCTCTAACTCTCCATTTAATAACTCTCCTCTCCTATTTTTAACTGACAAATCCATTTGTTCTCTAGGCTTCCTTAACTTGTTAATCTCACTCCAAAACTTTTTCTTATTTTCAACAAAATTTGTTGATAACATCTCACCCACTCTCTCATTTGCTCTCTTTTTACATTGCTTCACCACTCTCTTAACCTCTCTCTTTTTCTCCATATACTCTTCCCTCCTTGCATCATTTCTACTTTGTAAAAACTTCTCATATGCTAACTTTTTCTTCCTTACTACTCTCTTTACATCATCATTCCACCAATCACTCCTCTTCCCTCCCGCACCCACTTTCCTGTAACCACAAACTTCTGCTGAACACTCTAACACTACATTTTTAAACCTACCCCATACCTCTTCGACCCCATTGCCTATGCTCTCATTAGCCCATCTATCCTCCAATAGCTGTTTATATCTTTCCCTAACTGCCTCCTCTTTTAGTTTATAAACTTTCACCTCTCTCTTCCCTGATTCTTCTATTCTCCTTGTATCCCATCTACCTTTTACTCTCAGTGTAGATACAACTAGAAAGTGATCTGATATATCTGTGGCCCCTCTATAAACATGTACATCCTGAAGTCTACTCAACAGTCTTTTATCTACCAATTCATAATCCAACAAACTACTGTCATTTCGCCCTACATCATATCTTGTATACTTATTTATCCTCTTTTTCTTAAAATATGTATTACCTATAACTAAACCCCTTTCTATACAAAGTTCAATCAAAGGGCTCCCATTATCATTTACACCTGGCACCCCAAACTTACCTACCACACCCTCTCTAAAAGTTTCTCCTACTTTAGCATTCAGGTCCCCTACCACAATTACTCTCTCACTTGGTTCAAAGGCTCCTATACATTCACTTAACATCTCCCAAAATCTCTCCCTCTCCTCTGCATTCCTCTCTTCTCCAGGTGCATACACGTTTATTATGACCAATTCTCGCATCCAACCTTTACTTTAATCCACATAATTCTTGCATTTACACATTCATATTCTCTTTTCTCCTTTCATAACTGATCATTCAACATTACTGCTACCCCTTCCTTTGCTCTAACTCTCTCAGATACTCCAGATTTAATCCCATTTATTTCCCCCCACCGAAACTCCCCTACCCCCTTCAGCTTTGTTTCGCTTAGGGCCAGGACATCCAACTTCTTTTCATTCATAACATCAGCAATCAACTGTTTCTTGTCATCTGCACTACATCCACGCACATTCAAGCATCCCAGTTTTATAAAGTTTTTCTTCTTCTCTTTTTTAGTAAATGTCTACAGGAGAAGGGGTTACTAGCCCATTGCTCCCGGCATTTTAGTCGCCTCATATGACACGCATGGCTTACGGAGGAAAGATTCTTTTCCACTTCCCCATGGACAATAGAAGAAATAAAGAAGAACAAGAGCTATGTAGAAAAAGGAGAAAAACCTAGATGTATGTATATATATATATATATATATATATATATATATATATATATATGCATGTGCATGTCTGTGAAGTGTGACCAAAGTGTAAGTTGGAGTAGCTTATATTTAAAAAGAAAACAGTATACATATGATTTTCATACAACTAGAAATATATATGATCGACAAACAATCAAGTTTATCAAGGATGAACACAAATTCAAAGATTTAATAAGGCCAAAAAATCCACAATGCTGGCTAAAAGCCTCGTGCACAAACCCCATACATCTCAACACTTCCTTGGAGGCTAGAATCCCCATGATGAATCGATACACTAATTCCCTTACTCTAGCTGGTATCCTAAAGTTACTAAAATCCCTCCAAATGACTCCCAAATCATACATTGGGTACACAGCTACCCCTTGCAAGATTTCCTTTCCACCCACACCCCACACCATCCTTTTTACTTTTAGACTGTCCACCTGTTGCACTGTCAATGAAAACCTCAAGATATCCTCACAAACCCGCAAGTCCTTGCCACTCCACCATCTATTAGCCTCCTTCATAACCCTTCCTACTCTAGTGCCCCTCACACCCCCTTCCCTGCTATACCTCTGCTTGACATATATAGCCATTCCTCTCAGTCCTAATGGCAACAAACCTAAACCCCCTCATTGCACATCTGTCATAACTAACTCCTTACACAACCATGCCCTCCCAAACCCCCACACAAACTTTAGCACCCTCCACTGAATTTCCAAAATGTCCTATACCTCTAAGGGAAAAACCTTTGCCACCCCCCATACCTTGCTCTAGACAAGTGAGTTTACCACTACTGCCCTCTGATGCAAAGCTAGGTCCCTAGCACTTAAACCTCTAAGTCTACCCAAAACCGTGCCTGTGACAGTCTCCGAATTTACCCTCCTGCAGGCCTGCACCTCTGCCATGTACCATTTCCCACACACCCTGATCCTATCCACCACTGTCCATCCTGACCCCACCCCCAAGCCCCCATCTATCCAATTACCCACCTCTAGTAACCTTGATTTCACCAAATTAACTCACATCCCCGTATTAGTACAAAAAACTGAATCACTCTACCCACCCTTCTTAACGCTTCCTTACCCCAGAGCAAAACAGTAGTATCATTCACATACCCAACAATGCCCCCCTGCACCCCCATCCATCTTCTGTTTGTCTATCACCCCCTCAACAGACTCATAGAAGGGATTCTGCACACAAGCAAAAAGCAACTGTGATAGCGGGCAACCCTGCCTCAAACCTCTCTCCATCGGTACACTTCACCCAACCTCCCATTTATCTGTACCCTCACCTCTGCCTCAGCATACAGAGTATTCACCCATCTCGCCACCCCCTGCCCAAACCCTAACTGCTCTAAGCAAACCCTTAAGAAAACTCTATCCACACAATCATGTGCATTCTCCCAATCTAAACCAAGTATTCCCAATTCCAGGCCACTCTCAATAAAATCCCTAAAAAAACCATGACCATCCCTCATCCTTCTCCCCAGAATGCCAAACTGTCCCCAATGTATAACGAAACCCAACACTTTCCTCATTCTGTTGTCCAAAATCTTAGCAAAAACCTGGTAATCCGAGCACATTAACGAAATCGCTTGATAATCATTCAAACCTCGGCATTCCTTCTTTTTTGGCACTAAAACTGTGACACCCGTTTATTGCGAGTTCACCATCCTCCCACTACTTACCATACAATTCAAACCCCCCACCAGACAATTCCTTACACACCCCCAATGACACCTATAAAAATTGTTCGGTATGCCATGGATCCAGGTGTTTTACCCTGGCACAGCCCAAAAACCGCCACCTCTACCTCTGCCTCACTAATACTACTCTTTAGCATTTCACTGTCCCTTCATCCCCAAAACTCCCCTAACCGACACTCCCCCCACACCTCCTCCATTTCTCCCTAAACCAAAAATCAGCATACAAACTAATATTTTCTCTGGTGGATAGGCCCTGACCCTCCTCAAATACATCCCCCCCTGTTCCTACTACTAGATACGCCAAGGTGGTTTTCACCTGCCTTTCCTTAAACTTCCTGAGCACAAAGTCCAATGGCCTATCTCCCCTTAAGGGTAGATGGTATAGTGCGAATTTATGCGGGATACTGGAAATTGAATGTGAGGCTACTTAGGGAGAAGGGCGAAGGCACAGGATTCACGGATTGATGGATGTCCTTTTGGGAGACTAGAAATAGGGCGATGAATTTGCTGGATTCGTGGGAAATGAGGGCTAAGATTGGGATAGCGGAATTTTTTAAAGTACGGGGAAAGGAGCTGGCGAGGTGGCATTATGGTTTGCAAAATTATCTTGAAGGTCAGTTAAATGATTTTTATGAAGAGGAAAGGGTGGGGCGGAGTGAGGATATGGAAAGCTTGTGTAATAGGTTAGCGGAGATTCATAACGAAAAGTTTGAGGCAATTAGAGTTAGGGTGGGCTTGGAGGACATTTTAAATCAGTAACTACCGCACAATGATCAGAAAAATCCACATTTAAAGTCCTCACCCTCTCCACACCTATTCCCTGCCTGACATAAATCCTATCTAACCTTGCCTCATATCCCTTACGAATAGTGGTGTGCTCCACTCCATACCCCCTACTCCCCACCACATCTACAACCCCAACATCAGGAAAACGCAACCTGCCCCCCTCAGAACCACATCCTCATTCCTAATCACGCAACTCCAATGCCCCCCCAAGCACCGTAATAGCCAGTAAACCCCGCAGGACATCTTGCACAAAATCCACTTTCACTCTAGCATTACTAGTCGCCGGCATGTACACCCCTACAAAACAAACCCTCCCGACCCCCCAAAACCCATCCACCCTGACAGCCCTCCCACCCCCCTCCTCCCAACCTAGTGCACACAGAGGACTGGTTTCCTTTACTGCCACAGCCACACTTCCTTTCAATCTCAAAGCATTACTGGTAAACAGCCTATAACCTTTGAAAACCAATTCACATCCTAACCTATGGTTATGTTCCTGCAAAAAACATACATCAACACTAAATCTCTTTAAAAACCACTCTAACCATATCCTCTTGACCTCGGTCTTAAGACTGTTTACATTGAAAGCTACACACCTGAACTTTACAGGAATGGCGGCTTACCCCTCTGCCTCTGAGGCTTACTTGGTCCTCCTTTCATAGGTCTCAGGCTATCTCTAGCATTCCCACGTTCCTGCCCACCCACCCCTCCCTGTCCTTTTCCACCGATCTTCACCTTTACACCCCCCCAGGCTTGCTGTTCCCACCACAGTTGCCCATGCCTTCTTCCCAGGGCACTGCCCTGGTGTGAGGACCTCATCCATGTCTGACGCCCTGGCTGGTCTCTTGCGGGAGCTACTCTCCACACACATATCTTCTTCAAGTGTGTCTTCCTGAAGAACCTTCAATACCACATTGCTCTCCATTCTAACCTCACTCACGTTTTCCTCACCCCCTTGCTGTCCGTCCATCTCCCTGACTCCACATAACCTCTCGTCACCTTCCACACCATGTTCCGACTCTTCCAAAAAACCCTTCAACACCTCTTCCAACATCCCCTCCTGTGCAGATTCTGCAGTATCCAACGGTCCGTCAGGCAGCGATATTCCCCCCCGTTTCCTCTGGGAGAGTGACACACGTCCCCATAGCCACCTCAGTTCTCTCCACCTCCTCACTCCATACGCCCTTCCTCCGACCTTCCACATCACCCGGCACAACGTCCAAGGCTTCTAACTGCTTGTCCTCAGAAGATGTTTCTTGTACCCAAGGGCTCTGTCTCCAGGGGTACTGTGCTGCCATGTGCTCATAAGAGTCACATAAATGGCACGTCCTCCTCTGCCCCGCATAGTGTACAAAAACTTGAGTCCTATGGCCGTCAAAAGTGACATACGATGGTATTGGCTGCCTCAAGGTCATTTTCACCATAACCGCTGAAAACATCCTGAAGGCTATATGCTGTTGCCTCAAAAGGTACATTCCATACCTTCACCCAAGTATAATACTTAGAGACATCATGCATGCACACCTCCACTGCCGAATTTATGCTCATTCTCCGTTCTTGAAATTCGTCGACGATGCCGGAGTAGAAACCGGCCCTCATGAACTTCACAAAGATCCTTGTCATACCATTCAGTGCCACTCTGTACAACTCTTCATTGGGGATTCCATAAACATCCCTGATGATGCCTGGGAGCAGACCATTCATGGTAGCACTGCTTAAAGATCCCCAGACCAGCTCTATGCAGTGTTTATACGCTGGCTCATATGGTCTGCCATCTTGGTGCTAAAGCTATGCTTTCCTCACCAGATGGCATGCAAGAGAAACTGGAGAAGCGTCCTCTCTCCCAGCAGGTTGAGAGATGAATGATGACAAAATTTAACTTTGGAGATACCCCACACAAGGGCCAAACATTCCTTTTCTATGGTGGAGTATCTCGTTTCTGCAGGGAGAAGTTTCCGGCTTAGGAAGCATACAGGAAAGGGTGTACCATCATGGTACTGTAGTAACACTGCACCTAAGCCAGTATTGGAGGCATCAGTTCTTAAACAAAAAGGCTTATTAATATCTGGAATCTTAAGTATAAGGTCTTTCAAGATGTTCTTAATCTCATTAACTTTTCTCGAGGTACGTCGGAAAGTTAAAGAGGTTCCTTCACAGACTTCTTAAGGTAGTCAGATAAGATGCCTGTAAGATCGGAAATGTTGGGGATAAACCGTGCATAAAAATTTACAGAACCAAGAAAGCTATGCATGAGCTTCTTGGTTTTGGGGAATTTAAACTAATAAAGCTTTGTTCTTACTGGGAAGAGGCTGCAAAGAGTTATTAGAAAGAATCAATCCAAGATATCTAATTTTGTTATACCCAAGGAAGCATTTTTTTTAAATTTTATTTAAAGCTTCATTACAACATATTAAACATATATATAAAAAAACCATCCTTTATTAAACAGGTATGCAAAACAGAATATGTTATGACAAGAATTAAATTCCTAAACACCGATATATAAATAATTTAATATCAAACATTTATCCTTATACCTGGCTACATGTATGTTTAACACACTGCAATATGACATTATAACTCTGAATATAATCGCACTTCATACACATTACACCCCGACCCAAACATACACATTGTATTGGATTATCCTGACACTAACATACACATTATAATGAATCATACACAGTATACTGGATCACCCCAACACAAACATACAGAAGCATATATTTTCTCAGAATATGACGTTCACAGAAATATTTATATTGTATTCATTAAAAAACACCTTATATCATATACATAATACTATACATACATTCATTGAAAACAATAAAAACACCACACCAGTGTAACACATACTACTGACTGTTACATTAACGTTCACCATCCTACCCCAATACCCAACAACACATTACAGTATCATTCGCTGCCTGACCATGGTAGAGTGCGGTTGTGCCCTGCACCCCTCTGCTGTTTGTAGGCGAGCTCCCTTGTCAGTTACCTGGCTGCAGTGGTGTGAAGTGGTGCTGTCGCACCTCTGCTAACAACATAGGTGCACTGTGATTGTCAAGATGGCGGTTAGTCTGAGACGCCGGATAAATACTGTAGGCATTGAGCTACTTAAAGGAACGATAACGCCTAGTTCTGCACAAGTCTTATTGCCAAAGATCATCCGGGAGACATATGGCATACAAGATAGTGACTTGTATGGTGTAGCATTAAACGGAGGCCAAAGAATTTTCGTCAAACTGCAGTCAGCTACGATTTATGAATCGTTAGTCATCAGGCTTCAGAACGTAAGTCTTAGCGTCTCATCAGCTGTCAGTGTAAGAATGATAAATGTTTCACGGCATTATACATAGATCAAGTTACGCAACGTTCCCTTTGAGGCGGACGAGGCGGATATAAGGAAAGTTTTTGAGACGTATGGGACCGTGCATTATGCTCAACATGGTACGTGGGCGGCAGGTGCCTATGCTGGTTTTCCAGAGGGTTCTTTCATCCTCTAAATGACTTTGAGGCACCCAATACCGTCCTATGTGTATCTACAAGATTTCAGGACGCAGGTAATGATAATGTACCCAGGACAACGACGTACATGCCGCCTATGTGGTGAGTATGATCACATAGCAGCAACCTGTGAAAAGCGAAGACGTTTGCCTGGACCTGTGGTGGACGTCGCAGCCCCTGCTTCAAAGGTGGCAGGTGTGAAACAAGCATCGGATGGAGGGCGAGGTGTTTTGTGAAGCAAGATAGTGGATCGGGCACACAAGACTGGCGGTGAGTTGGAGTCCCTCCCCAAGCTGCCTGATCAGGTATCGTCTCCTGTGGATAAGGAGGAGCAGCAATTACAGGAGAAGGTTCTTGAGATTGAGGAGGAATTGGTGGAGGTGTTGAAGACTTTGTCACCGCCAGAGAGGGACGTTACATCTGAGCGTGGTGTCAGCGGAGAGTCGTCGCTTCCAGAAAGTCGGAGACATGATAATTTGGGACTTGATGGTGGTTTGGAGTCGTCCGTTGAATCATTAAACCATTCTCAGGTGGAGGTGGAGGTTCATCGAGAGGCAACATCTGACCAAGACATGTGTAACATGACTGTCACGAGAAAGAGGGCGGCTACATCAGATTCTGATGATGTCCTTACGCCTGCACAAAGGCCTGGGAAACAGACTGAGGTGAAGTGTGAAGGTAGTGGTGTAGGTGGTGGTAGCCAAGATAGAAGGCACCAGAAGAAGGGGGGAGGGAAAGAGAGCACTCTGAAGGTGTCAAACTTAAATTCAAGCTCTGGAGTTGTAAAGAGTGATGAGAGGAAGCAGGGGTAGAAACTTGAATAGGCCTTAGGTGTATGTCTGTAAATGTTAATGGCTTATGTAGCTTTATGAAGAGAGACTGGTATCGTAATTTCCTGAATAAATCTAGAGTGGATGTTGTGTTCGTGCAGAAGCACAATTTTAAAGAGGGTAGGGTGTCGGAGGTGGCAGGATTTCGAGTAGTTACCCTGCCATCTCCCTGTCTAAAAGGTGGTGTGGGAATTTTAATAAGGGAAACGAGCCCGTTTGTTTTGCAGAGAAGCGAGGGAGGAGGGGGAGGAGGGGGAGGGAGGGTGTTGCGTGTGGATGGGTGGTGGATGGGTAAGCGTGTGTCTTTTGTGAGTGTGTATGAGCCGGCAGAAAATAACATAAAGGTAAAGAATGATTTTGTGTGTGAGGATCTTGTGTTTTTCTTAAGTGCACTGCCAGAGGTGGCAATAGTTGGTGGGGACTGGAATAGTGTAATCAGGGTGGCTGATGTGGACCCAAAAGGGGCTGGATATATGTCCATGGCTCTTAGGGATTTATTAAGGGATGTTAGGTTATGTGATGCCTTTGGGGGGGGGCCGTGTGGGAGACTGAACATACGTTTGTTAGGAGTGAATATGCTGCGAGACTAGATAGTGTACCTTTCTCAGGGAGTGGATGTGAAATCTTTCAGTACTGTTGAGGCTACAATGTCAGATCATATGGCAGTGGTGGTGGAGGTTGGGTGGGGGACGCTCACGGACCTATATAGAAGTTATTGGAAATTAAATATGAGTGTGTTAGGTGATGAGGAGGGGTTGGAGGGGTTTTCAGTCCTATGGAGGGAGCTTAGTGTGGAAGAACAGGGAGTGGATGACATTGTGACATGGTGGGATAGTATTGCAAAGGAAAGGATTATAAAGTTTTATGTGAGAGAAGGAAAACGTATTAATAATTTAAAATATGGACTGGCTAACTATTTAGAGGATAGGTTAAGAGGTTGCTATGGGCGGGGGGTAGGTGGGAATAATTTTCCTATGGATGAAATAGCTGAAATAAAGGGGAGGTTGAGGGTGTTGCAAAATGAAAGGTTTCAAGCTGTAAGGGTGCAAGCAGGGGTGGAAGAAGTGCTTTGGGGCGACAAGCCGTCTGTGTGTGTTTTGCGGCATCAAAATCAAAGGCAGGCATTGACAGCTATCCCATGTTTAGAGGTAACAGAGATAGTTGGGAATTATAGAGCAGGGCAGGAGATACGAATCACGAAGGGGATGTGTACGTATGCGGAGGCATGGTACGAGAAGTACTGGAACAGTGGGAGGGTGGGTGACGTGGTGTTGGACAAGGTGTGTACGTTTGTGATGTGTAATTTAGGAAATAGTGATAGAAAGGCTTTAGGTGGGACTATTACGGCATAGGAAATAGAGAATGCGTTAAGGGGAAAGCGCCGGGTATTGACGGTCTCCCGGTAGAATTTTATTTACAACATTGGACGTTAATAAGGAGATTTATAGTTAGGTTATTTAATCGTATGAAGGAGAAGGGTAAGTTGGGGGAGAAGCAGGTAACAGCAGTTGTAGTGTTGGTCCCGAAGGTCAAGGGGCAGCCCACCCTCAGGGAGTACCGAGCCATATCACTGATGTGTGCAGACTATAAGGTGTTTGCAAAAATTTTAGGTAATAGGTTTAAATGTGTTGTGGGAAGGGTGGTGTCAAAATCTCAGTTTGGGTTGCCGGGAAGGTCGATGATTGAAGGACATGGGATACTGAGAAGTTTTGTGGAAGCTAAGGGTGGGGGTGGAGGGGCGGCTTTGTTGGCTCTAGATTGGCAGGGAGCATATGATAGTGGAAAGGGGAGCTTTGCAGGTTATACTTATGAGACAGGGTTTTGGGGAGGAAATAGTCGAGTGCGTAAATACGGTGTACAAGGGGGCGAAAATGAGGATACAGATTAATATATGTATGGGGAGTGAAATTGCAATGGGTAGAGGCCTTAGACAGGGATGCCCCATGTCCCAAATATTGTTTGCGTGTTTCCAGGACCGCTTTTATAGAATGGTTGACCGCAGCTTATGTACCCCATGTGAGGGAAGTGTGGGGGGTGGGAGGGCCTGGCCAGGTTTAATTGGATATGTTGACAACACCACTGTTCTCATTTGTGAAGGGATGTCAATGGGAGTGTTGGACGAGGTTGTGCAATTATTTTGAAGTGCCACGGGTATGCAGATAAATAGTGCGAAGTCAAGGTGCATGAGGTTGGGTTCTTGGGTGGGGGGTGTGGGGGGGAGATGTAATGTTGTTAAAGAATGGGCGGTGTCATTAAAGATTTGTGGTATTATTTATAAGTCTGAAATGGTTGCGGCACAGGAGGAAAACTCTGATAGGTTATTGGAAAGGATCGTGGGGCGTCTAGTTGTTCTGAGACCCCAGCACCTAACTCTTATACAGCGAGTGATAGTCGTAAACATTTTATTGTATAGTAAGATTTGGCATGTTGCAGCTGTGTTCCCAATTACAGGGACAGCGATTGCGGGCATTCTAAGACGGGTGTACAAATTTTTGTGGGGTTCACATTGTGATTGGTTATGGAGGGAAGTTGTAATGTTACCTGTAAGTCAGGGTGGGTTGGGGTTGATGGATTTGAGACAGAGGGCTAAATGTGTGTTCATTAAATGGGAAGTGTTGCGTGAGGTTGTGAACGTGGGGCAGTTGGGAAGGATACACGACAGGCTGGGTATGTGATATGGAGGAATGGAGTTGAGGGAATGCGAAATCGTTTTGAGGGCTGTGATGTTGGTTAGGGAACTGATAAGGTTCGTATAAGGGTTTTGTCTAGGTTACTTGCAGGTAGGTGCGTTATCCCAGTTGAGGGTTTGTTCCCCATGTATGCGTGGAAGAGTATTTGATTTAGATTTAGTAAAATGAAGTTAAACCCTCGGGCGTGTGAGGTGATGTTTCGTTTTCTGCATGGGATCCTTCCGTCTGGTGAGATACTACGAAACAGACAGGTTGTAGAGGGTGGGGGGTGTGGTATCTGTGGAGGGGATGAGACAACGTTCCATGTAGTTTACTTTTGTGAAGGGCTAGAGGAGGTTAGGTGCTGGTTAAGTAGGTTGGTACAGAAGGTGGGGGGCCGTGGGGTGTCGGTTTTGCGTGTTTTAAGTCTAGATATGGGTGGGTTAGACGAGGGTGTCATAAGAGCTTTAGATTATATCATGGTAGATTATATATATATATATATATATATATATATATATATATATATATATATATATATATATATATATATATATATATATATATATATATTAATGTCGTGGGTGATGAGGGGGAAAGGGGATAGTGAGGAGTGAAGGAAGGTTCTTGCGGTAACGTTCTATACGATGTGTCGTAACAGAGATTTGTATGGGAGGAGGTGGGATCAGGCTTTCTCAGAGGGGTATAGAATGCTAACGTTAGGGATTCTCGTGAATCTGTGATTGATAATGAGTGAGTAAAGGGGTTTTCATAGGTTGGAGGGAGTCAGGGGGGTCACAGCGGGCTCGCCTCCTTTGGGGAGGGGGGGGGGGTCGTGAGAGTATTGTGAATGTGGGTTTGGAATGGTTTCCTGGTTTTCATTGAGACTTTATGGCATCCAAGTGTGGATGTAGAGCTCAAGGTCTCGTTATGTTAGATATAACACTTTTCAGGAAGTAGGTATAATATAGTAGATTTTTTTATGTATAATTTTGATGTGTATCAGTCTTGTATGACACGATTCTTGAGTAATAAGTTCTTTGCTACATGAAGTGTGTTTTAGTTTGTATTTATGCTACGTGCTGGGTTTTTGCATGATGAGAAAGACTTAGATACTGTTTTGCTTTGTGCATACAGTGCATCTGATTAATGTGATTTTGTGAAAATTTTTGTGTGTGTGTGTGTGTGTGTGTGTGTGTGTGTGTGTGTGTGTGTGTGTGTGTGTGTGTGTGTGTGTGTGTGTGTGTGTGTATGTGTGTGTGTGTGTGTGTGTTGGGTGTGTGTATATATATCCCTTTCTGTTGTATTGAGCCTTTGTCATGGGTCAGACGTTATGTAATACTTTACATATGTATGATTCGATTCTTTTTAAAGTTCATAATTATGGTCTGTACCCTGATACCGGTTTGGAGTCAATGCTAAGTTCTTGATGTTAATTTTTAGTCTGTATGGTATACAGACATATCTAGACAGTTTAGTGACGTAGTCCTTTTGTGTCAGGGATTTTGTATATGGGTTTATTGTAACAGTAATGCGCTTCAGTTTTTGTGTTCTATGCTGTGTTCTTTTTATGTTTATTCGTATGTTGGTATATGTAAAGCTGTATTGTTAGGGATACGTATGTAGATGTTCTAGTAAGATTATGATGTTAGGTTTTGGTTTTTGATTAATGCGAGGGATGGGATTAAACTGATATAACTTCTTTGCATATTTTATGTTCAAGTGTGTTGAGCCTTTGTCAGATGTCATGTTATATGTACAATTTATATATATGCAAGGGTTTGCATCAATGAATGTGTATATATGTCAATTCATGACCCTGTGACAGTATTTTTTTTAACTATGTTCTTGCCGTAAGTTCTCATTGTATGTTTGGCAGCAATATCTTGCGAGCATATAGGTGCAATCCGTTTGTCAGTTAATTTGATTGAGATCCATACTGTTTCTTTATTTTTATGTTAAACTGTATTGGTTTTAAATAAAATAAAAAAAAAAATACCCTTCGATACATTCCTCGCCTAGCTGCCGAGGTGAGTGGACGCTTCTCACAACCCTCTGTCGACAGCCAAGGTAACAACCTAGTGCTCATCATGGTCTTTGCCGCACGTCGCAGAGTGAACACTGCTGGAATTGAATTTTTTTTTATATTTTATTTAAAAAACACAGTATACATTATACATGTATGTTATACATAATTGACTTAAATCAAGAAACATGAAGCAATATATAAGAAAACAACATCCATATAACTAAACAGAGGACAACCTTCATCTGAACATACCTTAACAAAAAATAGCTGCAATCCAACCTGGCACTCGTATTCATATCGTGTGTGAAAACTTTATATACAAAACTTTATATATAAACTAATGCTTTGCACTCTCCCCTCAAGGAAGGTTCCTTGATGTTGGTGAGGGGCTCTTGATTTAGGGAATTGGATTTGTGCTCCAGTTCCCCGAATTAAGCCTGAATGCCTTCCACATCCCCCCCCCCAGGCGCTGTATAATCCTCTGGGTTTAGCGCTTCCCCCTTGATTATAATAATAATAATTTGCACTCTCACTTGTATCGTAATATTAGCATTTTATGTACATAGACATTCTAAGACTATTCATCCCCAAATTACAAGATATTAAAGAAGACAAAATAATAATCTCCATACCCCAGAGAACCCAAAAACACATTTTATTTAAAACATTGCATACACTACAAGTAATGATAAATTATATATATAAAAAAAGTCGATGATATATGCCAAGAAGCTCAAGAAAACATCCCAGGTATAGAAAATAATACATCAATCTTAATTACCATTTACAACAAAAACCTACATTATACAATATATATATTAATATTTAAAAGGCGCTCACTTGGTACCGTAAATAAGCCGAAAACATAGCTATAAACATTGTGAAAGCTGTTGAATACTACTAACCTAACCAATACACAAAAGTTATATCAATGGCTAGAAACAATGGTATCCCCTCGAATTAGAGCACCCGCCTCCTCCCAAAACACACAAGGTACACAGTATGAACAATTAACATATCTCCGTTATCCGTAGGTATATATACATTATTTTTTTTTATATTTTATTTAAAAACTGTGTATACAATACAACCTAAACAAAACAGTGTGAACATGTAACACATACATAGTATTCCTCTCTATACATGAGAAAAAAAAAACACGTTACTAAACATCCAAGAACCAATACATAATGTTACATCACAGTGGTTCTAACACATAATAATATATTAATGAAAACAAAACACATAACTTAAATCGTAACACAACGAAACATATAGTTTAACATGCGTTTCACAGAGACGCAGACATAAAACAGAAGCTTATGGAAGCCTAGAAATGAAACATTATAACAACCCGGATGCAACATCCCAGTACAAATCATTACTAAAAGAATACAGCACACACTGCAACCCCTCCCCTTATTCCCAACAGCTGTACCTGCCCTCACCATCATAACCAAAACTTTAAAATAACATTAACATATTTGAACATAGAAACATTCTTAAACACGCTTCATACATAACTACACCCCTGCACAACAGAGGAAGTACAAATACATAAAACGTGTATTACATACTTACAAACCCACAATGAATACAGCGATATACACAGACACAGCATACCTCGCCAAACATGTAATTAACACCTACATTACAATACAGCACAATAAAACACTCTACATAAACCTTCCCGACTCCAAAAAACAAACAGGAAGATACCATCACTTTATAGAAGTACTAAGTATTAATAATAATATATAAAAGTTAAAATCCAATACATAACACAGATTGGGATACCTAATATACATATAGTTTTGTTTGCGTTTACGGAAACGAAGAAACAAGAACATTGTAATAACCAAATCAATAAAAACATAAATTAATAGATCTTAATATAGAAGCATCCTTGAACACGCTTCATACATAACCACACCCCTGCAAGACAGAGTTAGGACATTTGTCAAAAATAATACATTAGCATAATTTGAACCTTCACAGTCATATTGCACATAAGAGGATCACAGTCACAAAGTACCAAATGGAATTCGCGGCCTGGATGAGGAGGAGTGCGGTCGTGCTTTGCACCCCTCTACTGTTTTTCCAGACGAGCTACTCAGTCAACAACATGGCGCCAGGTGTGCGCAGGAGAGTGAATTCTGTGGGCACTAAGCTCATTAGTGGAGCTTTAACGCCTACGTCAGTTGATGTGTTATTGCCCAAAATTGTAAGAGAGACATACGGCATCAGAGACGAGGATTTGTATGGAGTGGCACTGAACGGTGTGTATAGAATATTCGTGAAGGTGCTAACTGCTCTAGTATAGGAGGCGTTGGTGGATCGTTATCAAGATGTCAGCATTAACGTAACACCGGCAGTGAGAGTCAAGTTGACGAATGTATCACGACATTATTCGTGGGTTAAGCTCTGCAACATGCCTTTTGAGGCTGATGAAGTGGATATTCGCAATGTTTTCGAACGTTATGGAACTGTACATCTAGCCCAACCCGGTAAATGGGTAAAAGGAGCTTACACAGGTTATCCTGAGGGTTCTTTCAATCTCAAGATGACGCTATGGCATCCTATACCCTCGTATGAATATCTCGAGGAGTTTAGAACCCAGGTAATGGTAGCGTATGCAGGGCAGAGGCGTACATGCCGACTGTGTGGCGAATATGACCATATGGCGGCAGACTGTGGCAAGCGGAATATGGCTCCTGGGCCAGCAAGGGGCGGAGCGCCTGCGCATGAGAAACCGATGCCTAAGGAAGAATGGGGGCAAGGAGGAGGGCGTGGTCGCTTGTGGAGTGAAGAGGTGGTGGTTCCTGTGGAATCGGAAGAAGTGGTGGTCCATGAATCACCTGGCCCATCAACAGTACAGTTGTCAAGTGAGGAGGTGCAGGTGGGCGCAGCAGTGCAAGCTTTTGAGGAGAAGTTGGAGACGGTGATACAGGCTATGTTACAGTCTACGGAGGTGGAGAGTCACAGCGAGCAGGAACCTGAGATCAGGGCAGAAGGTGTGTGCGGGGGGGGGGGAGGATCAGGTGGCACCTGTGATGGACAGTGCGAGTGCCATGGAAGAACATGGAGGCGGATTAAGGGTGGTAGAGGTAGAAGTTCATGGTACTGGCTCTCAGGACTCATATATGGAAAATGAGGGAGCTACAAGGAAAAGGGCAGCAACGTCAGATTCGGACAATGTTCTGACGCCGGCACAAATGCCAGGGAAAAAGACATGGGGTTATGGTACCCAGAGTGATTCTACGAGAGGGCCACAACAGAAGGGGAAGGATGGTTGGGAAGAAGGGTGGAGTGTGTGGCAAAGGCAAAACCCAGGGAAATGGTCTGAAAGGGAAGAGTCTTGACATGAGGCGGGGAGGGAAACCTTAAACTGGCCTCAGGTGTGTAACAATAAATATTAATGGTCTGTGTAATGGTGTTAAACGTGAGTGCTTCAGGATGTTTTTGAATAGGTACAAGGTTGATGTAGCTTTTGTGCAGGATCACAATTTTAAGCTTGGTCGTGAATTAGTGGTGCCTGGGTATCAGGCTTATGTGTTGCCGTCTGACCATTTGTATTGCACAGGAAAGAGGGGGGGAGGGGGAGAGTATTACGTGTGGAAGAATGGTGGATGGGAGAGAGAGTGGCGTTTGTGTGTGTGTATGCCCCAGCAGAAAGTGACGTGAAAGTAAAGATGGATTTTGTGCGAGAGGAGCTTGTGTGCTGCCTACGCACATTACCGGCTGTGGCGATTGCGGGGGGGGGGGATTGGAACTGTGTAGTTAAGAGGGCAGACGTGGAACCCAGAGGAGCAAGATATTGTTCCTCAGTCTTGGGGGGCCTGCTTAGGAATCTTCAGTTACGTGATGCTTTCGGGGGAGGTTTGTGGGAGGTAGAACATACGTTTATAAGACTGGGATATGCGGCTCGTTTGGACAGGTTATATTTATCACAGAGGGTTTCGGTAGAGTCTTTTAAAACTATTGAGATGGTGTCTTCCGATCATAGGGTGGTATTAGTGGAGGTGGGGTGGGATGCTTTGGCTCGTAGGCAGGGAAGTTACTGGAAACTGAACACGATGGTTTTGGGGGATAGGGAGGGAGTGGAAGGTTTTGCAGTATTTGGGGAACAGCTCTGTGCAGACATAAGGACTGAGGAGGATGTGGTAGGATGGTGGGATAGTGTGGCTAAGGTAAGAATACGTCAATTTTATGTGAGGGAGGGCAAATGCATTAATCAATTGCGGTATGGTTTGTCAAATTATTTAGAATCTAGATTACGGGATTGTTACGAGGGGGAGCGGTGGCCGAGGTGTACCCAGTGGAGGATATACATATGTTGAAGGAAAGGATAAGGGATTTGCAAGAAGAATGGTTTGCGGTGGTATGGGTACAGGCGGGGTTGGATGAAGTACTCTGGGGTGACAAGCCATTGGCTTGTGTGCTGCGAGGACAGAAGGTACGACAGCGAACGACTACAATACTGGGATTGCAAGTCATTTCTTCGGTGGGGTTTTTTAGAGAGGGTCAGGTATTAAGGGAAACCACGGGGATGAGTGCATATGCAGATAGATGGTTTGAGGAATACGGGAAAAGTAGTGGGGTGGATGGAGAGGTTCTTGGGCAGGTATGTGAGTATGTGCCATGCAAACTGGGGAGGAGTGATCGGGAGGCACTGGGTGGGGTCACTGAGGAGGAGGAAATATTGAGAGCCCTTATGGACATGAGGAAGGGAAAGGCACCCGGGATCGATGGTTTACCATGCGAATTTTATGTACAGCACTGGGGTCTACTTAGGGGTTTCCTAGTAGGGTTAATGAATGCCATGAAAGGAGGAGGTAAGATGGGAGAATCGCAGACAACGGCAGTGGTGGTGTTGGTCCCGAAGGGTAAACAGCAGAGTACCCTTCGGGATTACCGAGCCATTTCGTTGCTTTGTGCTGATTATAAATTGTTCGTGAAAATTCTTGGGAATCGGCTTAAATGTGTTGTGGGGAGGGTCGTGTTTGAGTCTCAGTTTGGGTTACCTGGTAGGTCGATGGGCGAGGGCCAAGGGATCATAAAGGGGTTCCTGGAGGACATGGAAAGGGAAAGAGGGGCGTTGGTGGCGTTGGATTGGCAAGGGGCTTATGACAGGGTGGAAAGAAAGGCTTTGAGGGATATTCTCCTACAACAGAGGTTTGGCGAAGAAATAGTGGGGTGGGTAGGTATGTTGTACTCAAATGCGAAGGTACAAGTGCAAATCAATGGGTGTGTGGGGAAGGGAGTCAACATGGAGTGGGGTCTTCAGCAGGGATGTCCATTATCACAACTATTGTTTGCATGTGTTCAGGATCCCTTTTATAGGATGGTGGAGGATCGTCTAAGGACAAAGGGGGGGGATGGTGAGCAGAAGCTTTGGCCTGGTTTGGTGGGCTATGTTGATGATAAAATTATTTTTGTGAGTAAGGAGACAAGGTTAGGACTTTTGTGGGAAGCTGTGCGCAATTTTGGGAGAGCAACTGGGATGAAGGTGAATCTGGAGAAGTCAATGATAATGGGGCTGGGAGAGTGGGCAGGGAGATTAGAATGGGGATGCGATGTTGTGCAGCGGCGGACCGGGAGTCTGAAAATCTGCGGTTATATGAGGCTGACCTGAGTGCTGCCAGGGTTAACAATTCGAATAGGATGGTGGAACAGGTGCAGCGTCGTTTGGGAATGCTGCGACCTCACCATTTAACCCTTAGGCAACGTGCAATTGTCACCAGTGTATTACTATATAGTAAAGTCTGGTTTGTTTCGGCTGTGATGCCGTTAACAGGAACAGCGATCAAGAGTATTCCTAGAATGGTGTTAAAATTTTTGTGGGCTTCAGGGTGCAACTTGTTGCGAAGGGAGGTAGTGACATTGCCGGTATGTAGGGGAGGGTTGGGTTTGTTGGATTTGAGAAAGCGTGTGAAATGTGTGTGTATTAAGAGGGAAGTGATGAGTGCAGGTGGATGGAGAGGGGTCAGCTAGATAAGGTACATGCTCACCTGAGGAAATGGTATGGAGGGGCGGAAATGAAGGAATGTGAAACAGTGTTACGTGTCTTAGTGTTAGCCAGGGAACCGGGAAAAGTAAAGGTGAGAACTTTGTGTAAATTGTTAGAGGGACATGTAGTAGCGCCGGTTGAAGGGATCTACCCCATGTATGCTTGGGATGTAATATGGCGAAGATTTAGTAAATTAAGAATACGACCTAGGACGCGTGAGGTTATGTATCGTTTCCTGCATGGGATTTTGCCAACGGGAGCGATGCTCCGAGATAGGAGGGTTATCGAGGGTGGGGGTTTGGCAGATGCAGTGGGGAAGACAATGCGTATCATATTGTCTATTTTGTGAAGGTTTGGAGTGCATCAGGGTATGGATGAGTAAGGAAGTGGTGAGGGTGGGAGGTCAAGGTGTGTCGGTATTGCGAGCGTTGAGTCTTGATATGAGTGGTGTGGATGAGGGTGTGGTAACGGGTTTAGCATATGTAATCGTGGACTACATATGTTTTGTGGGGTATGAGGGGGAAGGAGAGTGGGGATGTGCTGAGAAGGACTTTGGCGGCGACGTTTTATCGAACTTTGTGTCGCAATAGAGACATTTTTGGAAAAAAGTGGGATGAGTTTTTTTCTGAGGGTTATAGGGGACTAACAATAGGGAATTTATTGGCGTTATAAGGGGCCTTAACTGCCGGGGAGAGTAGGTTGGTAAAAAGGGGGGGGGGGGGTTCAGGGGTATTCAACGGGCTCACCTCCTTGGGTGTGCAGTGATGGGCGATTTTTTTTTTATATTTTATTTAAAACCAATACAGTTTAACATAAAAATGAAGAAACAGTATGGATCTCAATCAAATTAACTGACAAACGGATTGTACCTATATGCTCGCAAGATGTTGCTGCCAAACGTACAACAATAACTTACGGCAAGAACATAGCTACAAAAAATACTGTCACAGGGTCATGAATTGACATATATACACATTCATTGATGCAAAACCTTGCATATATATAAATTGTACATATAACATGAAATCTGACAAAGGCTCAATACACTTGAACATAAAATATACAAAGAAGTTATATCAGTTAAATCCCATCCTTCGCATTAATCATCTTATATAACACCTTAGTGCAATTGCAACTGAGAGTCTTGTGCCTTTTTTACATCATTAGATTAAACTCAGTTGTACTACAGCTCATTCTTGCTCAATACATAGTCAATACCAAAGTCATTATATTAGACCATAGTGTAATTACTAGTGAGAGCCTGGTGCTATTTTTAATTTGTATTTCTACATTATTAGATTAAACCTAGTTGTACTATTGCTCACTCTAGCTCAATACATAGACTATACCAAAGTCATTACATTAGACCTTAGTGCAATTACAAGTGAGAGTCTTGTGCTATTTTTAATTTGTATTTTTATATTATTAGTTTATACCTAGTTGTACTTTAGCTCATTCCAGCACAACACATAGACAACACCAACTTCATTATGTGTATTAGTGACTATACTCTACATGACCAAAATGCTATAGCTATATACTTGTCCAAACTTCCCACCACTACAGATATCAGTACTAAAACTCAACACACAACTCAGGATATAAATAACCATAATTTAAACCTAGAAGATGATTGATCACGTTGACCTTGATCTAAACCTACATAATCTGACACAATCAAAACCTATTGGAAAGTAACTGCCTTTACTACACAGCATCACAAGCCAGCACTATCCTAAACAATTATAAAAGTCTATCAGTACTTAACTACAACATCAGGTCCTTAAGCATACACTATGATGACCTCCTGGCACTCCCTGAATCACTAAAGACACCCTTCTCCTGCATTATTCTTACCGAGACCTGGCTAAAACAGGACACAATAGATATCTACCCTCTACCAGGATACACAGCAATCCACAACTGCAGACCATACCAAGGTGGGGGTGGTATTGCAATCTATTACTCTAACCAATTATCTTGTATCAGCACCAATTGCTTTAGTGATGAATATGGAGAATACATTTTTGCTAATTTTACTGTAAAAAACCTTAAGACGCCTATAATAATCGGTGCCATTTACCGGATACCCTACACTAACATCCCAAACTTCAGTGAGAAATTAAAGGCACTAATAACAAACAGACAAATGAATAAGCACCACCTTCTCTTAGCTGGAGACTTCAACATCAACCTTGGCCTACTAGATGATCAGCCTGTAACTGATTTCATCAACAATATGAACAACACACTTCTCATACCAACAATAACTAAACCAACCAGGCTCACTGAAACAAGTGCAACCATAATAGACCACATATGGACCAATATACTAGCCCCCCTTAAATCAGGGATAATCACAGATAGCACTACAGACCACTACCCTACCTTCCTCTTGACAAACCACCACTTGAATACAACAGAGTCTCATTTAGACTCCATGATGAGGCCTCAATAAGGAAGTTCACAGCTGACCTAGAGACTGTTGACTGGCCTACAGAATTCTCCAAGGCCAATGGTATTGACGACTGGACAGACATTTTTCTTAACAAACTACTTAGACTATACAACAAACATTGTCCTGTAAAAACGAAACAGATCACAAACAAATGGCTTGGTTGCCCATGGCTAACCAGCACCATTCTGAAATCCATTGATATGAAACACCAATATGAAAAGCAATATAGACAGGGCTTAATACACAAAGATATTCTTAAACACTATTCATCAGTCCTCACCAAAGTAATAAGGAAAGCCAAACAACTATACTACTCCAGTAGATTCACCGACACAAGAGGAGATATAAAAAAGACCTGGAAAACACTCTCTCAGATTCTAGGGACCCACAAACTGAAAAAAACAAGAATATTGTCCTAACTAAACCTAATGAAACACCACTGCAACCCACCGACACAGCTAACAAGATAAACGACTTCTTCTCAACCATAGGTTCTAATCTCGCCAATAAAATTCCACGTACCAATGCCCATGCCGGGGACTACCTAGATGGGAATTTCCCAAATTCCTTCTATCTTGCTCCAACTGAGCCCACGGAAGTCACCGAGATTATAAAGTCACTTAAAAATAACTCAGGAAATCTGTCTCATGTCCCACCATTATTGTACAAGAGAGTGGCCCATGTCCTCTCGCATACTATCTCATTGCTTTTTAACAAGTCACTAGAAGCTAGCACCTTCCCGAAACTACTCAAGACGGCAAGGGTTACACCAATACATAAAGGTGGTGACCCTACAGATTTAAACAACTATAGGCCAATATCAAACTTACCATTGCTATCCAAAATCTTTGAGAAACTCGTGCACAGGAGACTATATTCATTTATAACGTCACAAAACATACTCAACCCCTGCCAATTTGGATTCAGGAAAAATAAAAGCACTAACGATGCAATTATAAAAATGCTAGATCTGCTTTACACAGCATTGGAAAATAAGGAATATCCACTAGGAATTTTTATTGACCTAAGAAAAGCTTTTGACACAGTAGACCACGGCATCCTACTCCACAAACTTGACCATTATGGTATAAGAGGCCATGCGCTTGCATATTTCAAATCTTACCTTACTAATAGGTATCAGTATGTCACCATTAAAGACACAGCATCAACAACACAGCCACTTGATACTGGAGTTCCGCAGGGAAGTGTCCTTGGTCCCCTGCTCTTCCTCATATACATCAATGATCTTCCAAACGTATCTCGACACCTGAACCTCATTCTCTTTGCTAACGACACGACTTATGTCACCTCTCACCCTAATCTTGCAATGCACATTCTCTGCTCAAACGCTGTGCTGAGCGGTCGTCAGCTGTCTCTCCTCAGTCCCAACACCTGGTGGAGGAGCTTTGAGACGACAACAACAATGGCGACTGGTTTTCGACGAAGAGTTAATACTGTGTGTAATTGACCTTATAAAGGGCACAATCCCCAGCGCATCGATTAATGTGTTGGTGCCGATGATCATCTGCGATGTATATGGCATCCAGCGTGACTCCCTGTGTGGCGTTGCCTTAAATGGACTATCCCAAATATTTGTCAAGTTTTGTGATACCAAGACCTACGAGCAGATTGTCAACCAGTATCAGGATGTTAGCAAGCAAGTCACCCCAGCAGTCACAGTTAAGTTGCGCGACGTTTCACAATACTATACGTGGGTACGTGTGCGAAACGTACCTTTTGAGGCTCACGAAGGTGACATACGTGACGCCTTCAAATACTATGGGACGATCCACCAGGTTACTATGGATAGGTGGTCTGATGGCCACTTTGCTGGTTTACAAGAAGGGTCTTTCACGTTAAAAATGTCCCTGCGCCAACCAATACCTTCGTACATAAACCTGGAGGAGTTCCGTACCCAGGTGTATGTTACGTATCCTGGACAGAGACGGACTTGTTGCCTTTGCGGCGCATTGGACCACATTGCTGCACAATGCGTTAAGCACCAGCCGCTCTTAGGACGTGGTAGTCATCCGGATGGTGAGGCTCATCGTCGGAATCTGGCGGATGAAGTAGTCGAGGACTTACCTCGCCTGAAATCGTGGAGTGATGAGGTGGATCGGGCCATGCTCGTGGAGTCATCCTGTGTGACTCTACCTGGTACGGTCAACCACGATGTGGTAGAACATGGTGGACGTGAGAGCCCTCAAGCAAGAGAGGATGCTGACATGGATGCTAACATTGTATCAACATTGAGCGACCTATTAGCTTCGCAGGAGTATAATTCTGTGCCGTGTGTGCCTGCGTTGGAGTGTTCAGGTGAGGAGAGAACACAGTTAAAGGATGTCGATCAGTTAATTAACGTAAGTGAGGTAGAAGGTCCGAGAGTTCATACTGTTGCGGTAGAAGTTCACAGGGAGAACATTACAGGTCCTGATAAAACTGAGGATGCTGTTTCTAGGAAGCGTGCGGCTACCCCGCCCAACTCCGACGATGTCTTGACCCCTGGACAGCGCTCTGGGAAGAAGACGTGGTCGGAAGTCACGGGTGGGGCGTCGCGTGGTTCCAGGACAGCGAGTAATATAACAGAGAATGTACAGGGTAAAGGTGGCGCCTTAGGCGTTAGTCAACGTACAGGGAAAAAGGGTGTGGTGGTCCCTCGAGGAAAGCCACCATTCGCAAAGTTAGGTGTATAACCATAAATGTTAATGGTATGAAAAATAACAGACGACAAGTGCAGGTACATGAGTGGTTGCATCACTTTGCAGTAGACGTATGTTTCGTGCAAGAACATAACCATAAAGTTGGAAGTTCGTTTGCGATAGATGGTTATGATGTTTATATGGCTCACTCGAGTCGTTTGAAAGGTGGTGTGGCTGTGTTAATAAAAGCGACGAGCCCGTTCGTGATGAAACATTGGGAGGAAGGAGGGGGGGGGGTCGCGTGGTACGCGTCATAGGTGAGTGGGGTACTCAACGGGTGGGTTTTGTAGGAGTATATGGGCCAGCTGAACATGATGTTAATATTAAAAATACTTTTGTTAACGATGTTCTTGTGTACTATTTGAGATCTCTGCCTGATGTAACAGTAGTTGGTGGCGACTGGAACTGTGTGGTGCGCCGTAAAGACGTAGAACCGAGGGGAGCCGGTTATTGTTCGATTATTTTGGGTGATTTGTTGTCTGGGCTGGGGTTGGTGGATGTAAGTGGAAGCAGTGACTTAGGGATTGAGCACACTTTTGTGCATAAAGATTATGCTGTGCGCTTGGACAGAGTATATGTGTCTCGGCGCGTAGTTGTAACCAAAGTGCATGTGTTAGATGTGTATTTCTCCGACCATCGCGGTGTTCTCGTAGAGCTCGACTGGAGAGGTCTCCCGACGCGTTTTAAAGGATATTGGAAGTTAAATACTCGTTTACTTCAAAGTGCGGAAGATAAGACACTCTTCACGCACTTATGGACGTCTATGGGAGTAGACTCCTTAGAAGGTAGTGATTTAGTACGACACTGGGACGCGGTTATGAAGCCTCGCAATAAGGATTTTTATGTATATCGGGGTAAGGAGGCCTCTCGATTGGAGTATGGATTTTTGAGGTACCTGGAGGGGTCTTTACGGCAATGTTATGCACAAGGGGAGGTATCTGGAAATTACCCAGTGGACGAGATTGACAATCTAAAGGAACACATCCAGGTGCTGAAAAATACGGTTTTTGATGGGGCGCTTATTTCGAGTGGAGTCGAGGAGGTTGTGTGGGGTGATAAGCCGTCCGCTTGTGTCTTACGTAGTCAGGCACAAAGGAGGAAGGCGACCGAAATCGTGCGTTTAGTGGTGCAGGATGGCGTTGAAGGGTATAGTGAGGGTCAGGTTGTAACAACAACTGAAGGAATAAGCTATTATGTTGATAAATGGTTTAATCTCAAAATGCCAAATAAAGATGTAAGCTTGAAGATTGAGACACTTATGCAGCATATGGGAATCTTTATTCAGGAAACGTTTCGCCACACAGTGGCTTCATCAGTCCATTACAAAGAGGAAGGCGTAAGGAGAGGAGGAGAATGAGGTAATCAGTCCCTCAACCTGGAGTCGATGTGTTCAGTCCATCAATCTACAAGACTGATGGACTGAACACATCGACTCCAGGTTGAGGGACTGATTACCTCATTCTCCTCCTCTCCTTACGCCTTCCTCTTTGTAATGGACTGATGAAGCCACTGTGTGGCGAAACGTTTCCTGAATAAAGATTCCCATATGCTGCATAAGTGTCTCAATCTTCAACTTGTCGGTTTTTCAAACCATTCATCACAAAGATGTAAGCGTGGATGCAATACAGGAATTGGGGCGGAATGTACGATGTGAGTTGAATGATAATGATCGCTCTCTCATGGGTGGGCCTATAACTGAAGCTGAGGTGTGGGAGGCTTTGCAGGGAATGTGTAAGGGTAAGGCGCCAGGTATTGATGGCATTCCGTGTGAATTTTATATTCAACATTGGGAGGTCATACGGACTTTTCTGGTACGTTTACTTAATGCGATGAAGGAAGGGGGACGTTTAGGTTTGTCTCAGAGTACGGCGGTTTTGGTGTTAGTTAAAAAATGTGACATACCCGTATCACTTAAGGATTACCGACCAATATCACTAATGTGTAGTGATTATAAATTATATGCAAAAATTTTAATGAATCGGATTAAGAAAGTGTTTGACAAGGTAATACATAAGGGTCAGTTTGGCGTGCCAGGTAGGACAATGTATGATGGTCATGGGAATATCAGGGAGTTTGTCGAGGAATGCGGAACGAGGGGCGGGGGTGGTGTTTTGGCTTTAGACTGGCAAGCTGCTTTTGATAGTGTAGAAAGGGATGTGCTGTGGAAGTTTATGAGATGGAAGGGTTTTGGTAATGAGATCATCAAGTGGGCTCGTTCTTTGTATAATGGTGCTGGGTTTCAAGTACAAATTAATGGGAAGTTAGGAGACTTTGTCAAATTGAATAGAGGCATTCGGCAGGGATGCCCTATGTCTCAAATGCTCTTTGCTTGCATGCAGGACCCTTTTTATTGGACAGTTTGTGGGCGGGGAGTAGATTCGTCGTGGGGTTCGGGTAGTGATCGACCAGCCATAGTAGGTTATGTGGATGATACAACTGTCCTATTTCGTACGAGGGAGCAATTACGTTTAGTGGGAAGACTTGTAGATGTATTTGGTAAGGCAACAGGAATGCAGGTTAACAAAGAAAAATCAAAGATTATGAAGTTGGGAGATTGGGCGAGAGAGGAGGTAGGTATAGAGACGTGGACGGTGGTTGACTGTGTTAACATATGTGGTATACAGTACATGAGAGAGGTTGATAAGACGAGGGCTTGTAATTCGGGGAGGGTGGTAAATAGTGTTTTGAGGCGTTTAAATAGTCTAAGGCCACGACATTTAACCCTACACCAGAGAGCGATAGTAATTAATGTTCTTCTTTATAGTAAAGTTTGGCACGTTGCTGCACTGTATCCACTAATACAGGGGGATATCAAACATCTTTTACATAGAGTTTATAGATTTCTGTGGGGCTCAGGGTGCGACTGGCTCACAAGAGCGGTGGTAGAGACACCAATGCGTCAAGGAGGGTTAGGTCTTGTTCCTTTAAGAGACCGTGTCATTGCTTGTTATGTGAAACGTCGTTTTCTCCGACTGGGTGGCAGGCATGGTGGTTTAACAGAAATGTATCGTGACCTGCGCAGGTGGTGGGGACGGGCAGATGTAATCAGGTGCGATACGATGGATGCTACGTGTGTTGCTGTGCATGCAAGACGTGCGGAGCGTTAAATTGAATACTTTGGCAAGAGTGGGTATGGTGAAAGTTGAGGTGAGAGCTCAGGGAATGTTCCCCATGTACGCGTGGTGTGATATATGGAAGCGGGTTCATCAGTTACATCTCCTTCCTCGAGTACGCGAAGTGGTTTTTAAATTTTTGCACGGGATTCGGCCGTCCAAGGTGGTGTTGTCTAATCGGCGTGTAGAGGAGGACCGGAGTTGTTCAGCGTGCGGGGAGGACGAATCAGCGTTTCATGTTGTGTATTTCTGTGAAAATTTAGGTATAGTACGTGCGTGGTTCAGCAGTGTTTTACGAATGGTAGGGGGGGGAGGTTTGTCGGTACTTAGGGCGTTGAGTTTTGATGTGGGTGGGGTTGACATCTGTGTACAACGTGCAGTGTCGTATGTCGTAGCCGATTATATTTATGTGTCATGGGCTATGAGACATGCTGAAGGGAATAGCAGAATCCGGGTTTTAGCGGGAACAATTCTTAGAACTAAGTGTCGAAATCGGTTGGTATATGAGGGGAGATGGGAGCAAGATTTCCCGTCTGCATATAGAGCGTTAGAGTTAAAGGATTTGAGATAATTTGTTTGTTCAGTGGGTAATCTAACGGGCTGGTCAGCTGCGTTTAATTGTGTAAATGTCTTGTGTTTGTGAGTGTTGTATGTATGTCTCCAATGTTGTATGTATGTCTCCAGTGTGATGATGTCATTAATAAAAGTGTAAAATTTTGTATGGGCAGAACGTTAAGAGTTTTGACCTTTTTATTCTTGTATACCAATCATTGGTATTTGTATAGACGTGTTTTCCTATTACATGTAATATATGATATTGCATGTAATTGATTACATTATTTGTTGAGATGTCATATAACACATCGTATTTGTTATATTTGGATGTTTTCGTCGTCGATTCATTAATACCTATGTCTATGTTGGTGTTTATGAGTGTGCTTGTGTGTGTGTGTTATTGTGTGTGTTTGTTTTTTAACACAAGGATTTATTATACAGTCTATATACTTATCCATGTGTGCTTGCCATTTGTATATACAACAAAGTTAGACATGTTCTTTAATAATGAATAATGTGTTGTGTCTGAGTATAAAACCATTGTCAATACTTTGTTTGTGTGTAAGGTGTATTACCATTATATTGTACGGTATCGTTGGTCGTGTGAGATTATGATGTGGACGGATCTTGTTAATGTAATTTGACTACAGGAAATTCTTTATAACCATTGTTAGAAATTAAACTGTTCCATATTTACATAATGTACTTATTGCACTTGCAGTTTGTTTTGTAAGCCGTGAGGCAGTTATAATCTTTACCGTTTTAAGTTTAGGGAACAAATGTATCATTGTCGTTTATGCTTCATATTCTTACGTGTCGTACGATTCATGCTTTTCGATAGCATTATGGATGTGTTAGGGTTAACTTAATTTATTGTGCACTCTTGCGGTTCTGATTTATGTTGTATTTTTCAGATAGGGGGAGGTTCTGTATGGGGAAGGGGGGGGTTAGGTTGCAGGGTTACGGTATGTACCATACTGTCCTCTTTTGAGTTAGTACCTTATAACTTTCAGTCATAGTACAGAATATCTGGTTTTACTTTTGCTGTAGTTAGTACGGCAGTATGTATAAATGCTCTCCTTACTTTGGTTACTGTTTGTGTTTTTCTTAGATAATATTTGTTACATGATGTATAATTATTACATTTGTATGTGGTATTATATGGCCATGGAAAGCTTATTACATTTGTTGACAGATAAGGCCTGTTTTTTTTATTTTTATGTGCTGTGATGTACTTTTTAATAAAATATAAAAAAAAAATCTTGCAACCCTCAACACCATTGTTACTGAGGAGCTGATCAAAATATCGACTTGGATGACAGCCAATAAACTTACGCTTAACGTTGACAAAACCTACTACATTATGTTTGGTAGCAGAGCAGGAGATGCGCAAATTAACATTAAGATCGACAACACTCTAATTACCAGGCATAATGAGGGCAAATTCCTAGGCCTATACCTCGACAACAACCTGAACTTCAGCACCCATATCCAACACATAACCAAAAAAGTATCCAAAACGGTTGGGATACTCTCCAAGATACGATACTACGTGCCGCAAACTGCCCTTCTCACACTATACCATTCACTTATATATCCATACCTCACCTATGCTATGTGTGCTTGGGGTTCAACTGCAGCAACACACCTAAAGCCAATAATAACCCAACAAAAAGCCGCAGTAAGAATAATCACTAAATCCCATCCCTGGCAACACACCCCCCCACTCTTCATAGATCTAAACTTACTCCCTGTTCAGCACATCCACACTTACTACTGTGCAATCTACATCTACAGGACCTTAAATTCCAATATTAACCTTGACCTAAAACACTTTCTTGATAGTTGTGACAGAACCCACAGGCACAACACCAGACACAAACATCTCTATGACATTCCCCATGTCCGACTAAACCTTTACAAAAATTCAATGTATGTCAAAGGCCCTAAAATCTGGAACACCCTACCTGAAAATTTCAAAACTGCAGACACATTCATCACCTTCAAATCTACCATCAGAAAACATCTTATCTCCCTGATACACCCTGTCAACTAATAATACGAATACCACCTGCTGGTGGTTCACACTTACACTCACTCACCCATTTGACCATAAACAGAAATATCAATCTCAATCTCAAAATAATGAATCTTAACTAGTCATAAGTTGGCCTGTGATACTCCAATACTGAAACTACGTATAGTGCCAAAACAAAAGCATTCACATTGCTAAAGTCACAACTAGTATTTAGTCACTTAGCCATAATACCAACTTAGCTCATAATTTTGTAACATTTTATACCTAAGATTTAATATAAGTCTGCCCGAAATGCCTAGCCATGCTAGGCGTTCTAGTGGTACACTCTGTAATTATTATTTTACTACATGTAAACCACACAATAACCAAATTCTGTAAACTCAGCATTGTAATACTTATAGAGAATAAAGTTTGAATTTGAATTTGAACTTGAATTTGAATTTGAAACAAGACAGCTTTACATATACCAACATACGAACATACAGAAAAAGAATACAGCTTAGAACACAAAAACTGAAGCGCTATACTGTTACAATAAACCCATATACAAAATCTCTGACACAAATGGCCTACGTCACTAAACTGTCTAGATATGTCTGTATACCATACAGACTAAAATTAACATCAAGAACTTAGCATTGACACCAAACCGGTATCAGGGTACAGACCATAATTATAGAACAGTGGTGTCGTCAACATATCCAATTAAACCCGGCCAGGCCCTCCCACCCCCCACACTTCCCTCACATGGCGTACATAAGCTGCGGTCAACCATTCTAAAAAAGGGGTCCTGGAAACACGCAAACAATATTTGGGACATGAGGCATCCCTGTCTAAGGCCTCTACCCATTGCAATTTCCCTCCTCATACACCCATTAATCTGTATCCTCATTTTCACCCCCTTGTACAACGTATTTACCCACTCGACTATTTCCTCCCCAAAACCCTGTCTCCTAAGTATAACCTGCAAAGCTCCCCTTTCCACTCTATCATATGCTCCCTGCCAATCTAGAGCCAACAAAGCCGCCCCTCCACCCCACCCTTAGCTTCCAAAAAACTTGTCAGTATCCCATGTCCTTCAATCATTGACCTTCCCGGCAATCCAAACTGAGATTTTGACACCACCCTTCCCACAACACATTTGAACCTATTACCTAAAATTTTTGCAAACACCTTATAGTCTGCACACATCAGTGATATGGCTTGATACTACCTGAGGGTGGGCTGCCCCTTGACCTTCGGGACTAACACTACAACTGCTGTTACCTGCTTCTCCCCCAACTTACCCTTCTCCTTCATACGATTAAATAACCTAACTATAAATCCCTTTATTAACGTCCAATGTTGTAAATAAAATTCTACCGGGAGACCATCAATACCCGGCGCTTTCCCCTTCCTCATTCCCCTTAACGCATTCTCTATTTTCTCTGCCATAATAGTCCCACCTAAAGCCTTTCTATCACTATTTCCTAAATTACACGTCACATACGTACACACCTTGTCCAACGCCACATCACCCACCCCCCCCACTGTTCCAGTACTTCTCGTACCAAGCCTCCGCATACGCACACATCCCCTTTGTGGTTCGTATCTCCTGCCCTGCTCTATAATTCCCAACCATCTCCGTTATCTCTAAACATGGGATAGCTGTCACCGCCTGCCTTTGCTTTTGATGCCGCAAAACACACGCTGATGGCTTGTCGCCCGAAAGCACTTCTTCCACCTCTGCCTTCACCCTTACAGCTTGAAACCTTTTATTTTGCAACACCCTCAATCTCCCCTTTATTTCAGCTATTTCATCCATAGGAAAATTATTCCCACCCACCCCCCACCCATAGCAACCTCTTAACCTATCCTCTAAATAGTTAGCCAGTCCACATTTTAAATTATTAATACGTTTTCCTTCTCTCACATAAAACTTTCTAATCCTTTCCTTTGCAACACTATCCCACCATGTCACAATGTCATCCACTCCTTGTTTTTCCACACTAAGCTCCCTCCATAGGACTGAAAACACCTCCAACCCCTCATCACCTAACACACTTATATTTAATTTCCAATAACTTCTATATAGGTCTGCGAGCGTCCCCCACCCAACCTCCACCACCACTGCCCTATGATCTGACATTGTAGCCTCAACAGTACTGAAAGATTTCACATCCACTCTCTGAGAAAGGTACATCCCTTAATAAATCCCTAAGAGCCACAGACATATATCCAGCCCCTTTTGGGTCCACATCAGCCACCCTGATTACACTTTTCCAGTCCCCACCAACTATTGCCACCATTCTCTGCTCAGACGTTGTGCTGAGCGGTTGTCAGCTGTTGCTCCTCAGTCCCGACACCTGGTGGAGGAGTGTTTACAACATCAACAACAATGGCGACTGCATTTCGCCGCCGTGTTAATACTGTTTGTATTCAACTAACGCAGGGATCTATCACCGGCAAATCAGTAAATGTGTTACTGCCAGCAATCATTCGTGATACTTATGGCATTCAACGTGAATCCTTGTGTTGCGTCGCCTTGAATGGAACTACACAGATCTTCGTCAAGTTTTGTGACACTCAGATGTACGAGAAGATTGTGACCCAGTACCAGGATATGAGTAAGCAAGCCTTTTGAGGCCAATGAAGTTGATATACATGACGTTTTTGAACGTTATGGGAAGATCCACCTGGTCACCATGGGTAGGTGGTCTGACGGCCACTATAATGGCCTTCAGGAGGGGTCATTTACGTTGAAAATGTCCCTGCGTCAGCCGATTCCTTCGTACGTTCAACTGGAGGAGTTTCGTTCCCAGGTGTACATTACGTACCCTGGACAGAGAAGAACTTGCCGCCTCTGTGGCGCTCTGGATCACATAGCGGCTCAGTGTGTCCAGCGCCAGCCGCCATCGGGGCGTGGTCGTCGACCTGACGGTGAGGTACCCCGTCAGCCTCTGGAAGAGGAGGTTGTCGAGACCTCGCCGCGTATGACATCATGAAGTGCTGAGGTTGATAGGGCCATGCTACTAGAGTCATCTTGTGTGACTCTACCTGGGACTGCCTCCCTTGACGAGGTGGAACATGTGAACAGTGAACTCCCTCTAGCAAGAGAGGCAGGTGAGATGGAAGCCGACATTGTATCTGCGTTAAGTGACCTATTAGCATCGCATGAGTCTGATTCTGTGTTGTGTTCTGATGGGGGGAAATTATGTGCAGATGATGCTGATCAGATAACTAAAGTGAGAGATTTGGAGAGTTCGAGTTTTCATACTGTTGAGGCAGAAATTCACAAGGAGAACACTCCAAGTACTGACATGTCTGAAGATGCTGTTTCTAGGAAGCGTGCGGCTACCCCGTCTGACTCCGATGATGTCTTGACCCCTGGACAACGTTCAGGGAAGAAGACGTGGTCGGAAATCACGGGTGGGGGGAGGTCGCGCGAGTCCAGGACAGCAGGTAATATCACGGGGATTGCCAAAGGTGCGGGAATGCCTTGGGTGCTTGCCGGCGCAAAGACAAAAAGGGAGTGGTAGCCCCTAGAGGAAAGCCACCTTTAACACAGTTAGGTGTGTAACTATTAATGTTAATGGTTTGAAATCTGTCAGAAAGTGTGTGCAGGTGCGTGAGTGGTTGAATCGTTTTGCAGTGGATGTGTGTTTTTTGCAAGAACATAACCATAAAGTAGGAAGTTTGTTTGAGATGGATGGTTATGACATTTATGTGACTCACTCCAGACGTCTGAAAGGTGGAGTGGCTGTGTTGATAAAAGGGACCAGCCCGTTTGTGCTGAGACATTGGGAGGAAGGGGGGGAGGGTCGTGTGGTGAGAGTCGTGGGGGATTGGGGTAGTAGAAGAGTTGGTTTTGTAGGGGTATATGGTCCAGCTGAACATGATGTTAATATTAAAAATACTTTTGTTAGAGATGTCTTGGTATATTATTTGAGGTCCCTGCCAGAAATTACAGTGGTAGGTGGTGACTGGAACTGTGTAGTGCGCCGTAAAGATGTTGAACCGAGGGGGGCGGGGTTCTGTTTGCTTGTTTTGGGTGACTTGTTGTCTGGTTTGGGGTTGGTTGATGTACGCGGAGGACGTGACTTTGGGATTGAGCATACTTTTGTGCGTAGGGGCTATGCAGCATGTTTAGATAGGGTGTATGTGTCTCGGCGGGTGGTCGTAATCACTGTGCGTGTATTGAATGTCTTTTTCTCCGACCACCAGGGAGTTTTTGTGGAGCTCGACTGGGGAGGTCTCCCACATCGTTTTAAGGGATACTGGAAACTGAATACGTGGATGCTACAAAGTGCGGGTGATAGGGAACTATTCGAGGACTTCTGGGCGTCTATGGGAGTAGACTCCTGGGAGGGATGGGATTTAGTACGACAGTGGGATGAGGTTGTGAAGCCTCGAATTAAGGATTTTTATGTGTATCGGTGTAAGGAGGCCACTCGCTTGGAGTATGGTTTTCAGAGGTACCTGGAGGGCCATCTACGACAATGTTATGCACAGGGAGAGGCACCTGGGGTTTACCCAGTGGATGAGATCGATGCTATTAAAGAACAAATCCAAGTATTGAAAAATAAGGTTTTCGATGGGGCGCGCATTTCGAGTGGGGTGGAGGAGGCTTTGTGGGGTGACAAGCCGTCTGCTTGTGTCTTACAAAGTCAGACACAAAGGCGAAAAGCGACTGAAATTGTGAGTTTAGTGGTGCAGGATGAAGTTGACGGGTATAGTGAGGGACAGGTCTTGACAACAACTGAGGGGATAAGTTTTTATGTCGATACTTGGAGTAAGATCCAGATGCAAAGTAAAGACGTGAGTGAGCATGCGATACAGGATTTGGGGAGAGGTGTATGATGCGAGTTAAATGATTATGATCGCCTTCTCATGGGTGGGCCTATATCTGAGGCAGAGGTGTGGGAGGCACTACAAGGAATGAGTAAGGGAAAGGCTCCAGGCATTGATGGCATCCCTTGTGAATTTTATATCAAACATTGGGAGGTAATACGGACTTCATGGTTCGTTTACTCAATGCGATGAAGGAGGGGGGGGTGTTAGGTCTGTCTCAGCGTACGGCGGTGTTGGTCTTAGTTAGGAAATGTGATGTGCCGTTAGCGATTAAGGACTACCATCCCATATCGTTGATGTGTAGTGACTATAAACTATATGCGAAAATATTGATGAATAGAATTAAGAAAGTGTTTGATAAGGTAATCCATAAGAGTCAGTTTGGTGTGCCAGGTAGGTCAATGTATGATGGTCATGGGAATATCAGGGAGTTTGTTGAGGAATGCGGGGTTAGGGGTGGGGGTGGTGTTTTGGCTTTAGACTGGTGAGCCGCTTTTGATAGTGTGGAAAGAGAGGTTCTGTGGAAATTTATGAGATGGCAGGGTTTTGGAAATGAGGTCATCATATGGGCCCGTTCGTTGTACAATGGAGCGGGTTTTAAAGTACAAATTAATGGCAAGTTAGGTGTTTTTGTACACATGAGCAGGGGCATTCGTCAGGGATGCCCCATGTCTCAAATGTTTTTTGCATGTATGCAGGACCCTTTTTACTGGGCTGTTTGTGGGCGGGGAATAGAGACATCGTGGGGTCCGAGTAGTGGTCGACCAACCCTTGTGGGTTATGTTGATGATACTACTGTGTTATTACGTTCACGGGAGCAATTGGGTTTTGTTGGGAGACTTGTTGACATATTTGGCAAGGCTACGGGGATGTGTGTTAATAGAGAAAAATCGAAAATTATGGAGTTGGGGGAGTGGGTGGGGGATGGGGTGGATGCAGAGGGGTGGACTGTGGTTGATCATATCACTATATGTGGTATTCATTATATGCGGGAGGTCGATCAGATGAGGGCGTGCAATTCGGGGAGGGTTGTACATAGTGTCTTGGGGCGCTTAAATAGTCTACGGCCGTGACATTTAACCCTGCATCAGAGGGCGGTGGTCATTAATGTCCTGCTTTATAGCAAAGTATGGCACGTTGCTGCACTGTATCCTCTGTTGCAGGGGGACGTCAAACGTCTTTTGCATAGAATTTATCGATTTTTGTGGGGTTCAGGATGCGATTGGCTCACAAGAGCGGTGGTGGAGACACCACTGCATCAGGGAGGGTTGGGTCTCATTCCTCTAGAGGCTCGTGTCATGGCATGTTACGTGAAGCGTCGTTTTCTCCGACTGGGTGGGATGCATGGCGGGTTAAACGAATTGTATCACGACCTGCGCAGGTGGTGGAGAGGGAGGAATTTAATTTGGTGCGACGCGATGCTTCACGTATTATTGAACATGAGGGACGTGCGCTGTGTAAAATTATGTACCTTAGAAAGGGCGGGTAGAGAGGTAGTCGTGGTGCGAGTTGAAGGAATGTATCCCATGTATGCGTGGGGTGATATATGGAGGCAAGTTCAACAGTTGCGTCTGCCTGCTCAAGTACGGGAAGTGGTTTTTAAATTTTTACATGGAATCTCGCCGTCTGGGGTGGTGTTGTATAATAGGCGTTTAGAGGAAGACTGGGGTTGTCCGGTGTGCCGGATGGAGGAATCTGCTTTTCATGTTGTGTATTTCTGTGAGACTTTAGGTATGGTACGAGAGTGGTTCAGTAGGGTTTTGCATTTGGTAGGGGGGGGGAGGTTTGTCGGTACTCCGGGCGTTGAGTTTTGATGTAGGTGGGGTTGACTTGCGTGTACAACGTGCGGTGTCGTATGTTGTGGCCGATTATATTTTCGTGTCATGGGCTATGAGGCACGTTGATGGTAACAGTAGAATTAGGGTGTTAGCAGGGACGATTTATAGGACAAAATGTCGAAATAGGTTGGTATATGAGGGGAGATGGGAGAGAGACTTCCCACCTGAATATAAAGCCTTGGAGTTACGAGATTTGAGATAGTTGTGAGTGTTCAGTGGGTAATCTAACGGGCTGGTCAGCTGTGTCTAATTGTGTTTGTCAAGTGCGTGAATGTTTTGTGTTCTCAGAGTTTATGTGCGTCTCCTATGTAACGGTGATGACGAAATATCTTACGTGCTTTGTATATACAACTTTTAGGAATGTTTCTCGTCTTTTATGCCTCAATTACAAGTCATTGGTGTACTTTTTGTATATGGTGTGCTTCCTAGCACAGTTGAAACGTTTTTCTTATTTCCGTTTATTTCCTTTATGCCGTGTCCGTGTGCTTTTCAATAATATATGTATATATGCAAGTTTTCGTTTTCCTGTAAGCTGTGATGGAGCTTGAACTATATGTGGAGGCAGTATTTTTCAATGTGTGCATCTTGTTAGTGTATAAGTTCACTTATAGCTGCTGGCATTTGTGTTTTATTGAGATGTCAAATATCACAGTGTATTTTCGTTTTGTTATATTAGATATTGTCATTGTAGTGAATGGTAGCGTCATCCTGATCCATCTTTGAACTGTAATGCCTATTCTTAGTCCATGATAATAACCCCGTGGTAGTCGCCCAAATTAACGTATTGTTGTGCTCTTTAAGGCACCTGAGTTCTTAGATTAAGTCTTGGATACGTTGTGTGTTGGCAGGCGGAAGCCACGCCTAGTAATATGCCAGATGAAGTATCCCGTTGTATAATATGTGATTGCTTGTGTATGTGTGTAATTCTGTGTGCTTGTTTTGTCACATTGTTTATTTGTATAGTGTTTATTTTCCTGTGTTTTGACTTTATTATTTATTTATATAAGAATCTAGTTAGTGCCTGGTATCTCGTTGACATATTATTTTATGCACCCATAACTATTTTGTACCTGAGTTTTCAATAAAAAAAAAAAAAAAAAAAGGAAGGAGGGGTGTTAATGTTGCAGTTTAAAAACTGTAGTGTAAAGCACCCTTCTGGCAAGACAGTGATGGAGTGAATGATGGTGAAAGTTTTTCTTTTTCGGGCCACCCTGCCTTGGTGGGAATCGGCCAGTGTGATAATAATAAAAATAAATAACTATTTTGTACCTGAGTTTTCAATAAAAAAAAAAAAAAAAAAAAAATAAAAAAAAAAAAAAAAAAAAAAAAATCTTATTGTATAGGGGTTAATTTTGGGAAGAGCATGTACTTGTTTTTAACTGAGATTGTGATGTAGGTCATTACTCTGATTATATACTGTAAAGGTTGTGAACCTTTGTCATATGTCAGTCGCAGTATCTGAAATCTGAAAGGTTTATATAATTTATATTTTATATAGTTTATATAGTTATAGTTTATATTGTTTATATTATAGTAGTATGTTATATGGAAAATTTGGTGAATGTATATGAGTAACCTCTTGTATGTCCATTACAATGTGTTGTTAAAACTTGTTAGTGTATGTTGTGTAGGATTGAGGATCCTACTGTACCCATTTTATATCTTTATTTAATATTAAGCTGTAAAGTTTTTTAAATAAAATATAAAAAAAAAAAAAACTATTGCCACCTCTGGCAGTGCACTTAAGAAAAACACAAGATCCTCACACACAAAATCATTCTTTACCTTTATGTTATTTTCTGCCGGCGCATACACACTCACAAAAGACACACGCTTACCCATCCACCACCCATCCACACGCAACACCCTCCCTCCCCCTCCTCCCTCGCTTCTCTGCAAAACAAACAGGCTCGTCTCCCTTATTAAAATTCCCACACCACCTTTTAGACAGGGAGATGGCAGGGTAACTACTCGAAATCCTGCCACCTCCAACACCCTACCCTCTTTGAAACTGTGCTTCTGCAGGAACACAACATCCACTCTAGATTTATTCAGGAAATTACGAAATCAATCTCTCTTCATACTGCTACATAACCCATCAACATTTTCAGACATACACCTAAGGCCTATTAAAGTTTCAACCCCTGCTTCCTCTCATCACTCTTTACAACTCCAGACCTTGAATTTAAGTTTGACACCTTCAGAATGCTCTTTCCCTCCCCCCTTCTTCCGGTGCCTCCTATCATGGCTACCATCACCTACACCACTACCTTCACAGTTCACCTCAGTCTGTTTCCCAGGCCTTTGTGCAGGCGTAAGGACGTCATCAGAATCTGATGTCGCCGCCCTCTTTCTCGTGACAGTCATGTTACACATGTCTTGGTCAGATGTTGCCTCTCGATGAACCTCCACCTCCACCTGAGAATGGTTTAATGATTCAACGGACGACTCCAAACCACCATCACGTTCCAAATTATCATGTCTCCGACTTTCTGGAAGCGACGACTCTCCGATGACACCACGCTCAGATGTAACGTCCCTCTCTGGCGGTGACAAAGTCTTCAACACCTCTACCAATTCCTCCTCAATCTCAAGAACCTTCTCCTGTAATTGCTGCTTCTCCTTATCCACAGGAGACGACACCTGATCAGGCAGCTGGGGGCAGGACTCCAACTCACCGCCAGTCCTGTGTGCCCGATCCACTATCTCGCTCCACAAAACACCACACCCTCCATCCGATGTTTGCTTCTCACCTGCCACCTTTGAAGCAGGGGCTGCGACTTCCACCACAGGTCCAGGCACACGTCTTCGCTTGTCACAGGTCGCCGCTATGTGATCATACTCACTACATAGGCGGCATGTACGTCGTTGTCCTGGGTACATTACCATTACCTGCGTCCTGAAATCTTGTAGATACACATAGGATGGTATTGGGTGCCTCAAAGTCATTTTGAGGTTGAAAGAACCCTCTGGAAAACCAGCATAGGCACCTGCCGCCCACGTACCATGTTGAGCATAATGCACCGTCCCATACATCTCAAAAACTTTCCTTATATCCGCCTCATCCGCCTCAAAGGGAACGTTGTGTAACTTGATCCGCGTATAATGCCGTGAAACATCTATCATTCTTACACTGACAGCTGGTGTGACGCTAAGACTTACATCCTGAAACCTGGTGACTAACGATTCATAAACCGTAGCTGATAGCAGTTTGACGAAAATTCTTTGGCCTCCGTTCAATGCTACACCATACAAGTCACTATCTTGTATGCCATATGTCTCCTGGGTGATCTTTGGCAATAAGACTTGCGCAGAACTAGGCGTTATCGTTCCTTTAAGTATCTCAATGCCTACAGTATTTATCCGGCGTCTTAGACTAACCGCCATCTTGACAATCACAGTGCACCTATGTTGTTAGCAGAGGCGTGACAGCACCACTTCACACCACTGCAGCCAGGTAACTGACAAGTGAGCTCACCTACAAACAGCAGAGGGGTGCAGAGCACAACCACACTCTACCGTGGTTAGGTTAGGTAAGGTTCGTCAGGAAACAGGACAAACGTTTCCTGACCCGGGTCTTAGTCAGATGATGACCCGCCTTTGGAGCTTTTGGTCATCTGACCGAGGCCTTCCGCTGGCTTACCGGTCCACCCCTTTAAAAATTATGGTCATTTATAACCATTATTACTCTACCGTGGTCAGGCAGCGAAATGTTTAAATATATCACATTTATTAATATATAACCTATAAATTATATAACATGTATATTGTTTGGTAGCGTATTATATTCCGCTTTTACTGCTCTTGCAATTGAATTTTAACCTTTCATGAGAATGTATTCCTTTCACTATGGTTCCTTGAAGCACTGAGTTATTTTTTTTATGCCATTTTGTAACGTGTTTCTGCAACAGTTTGCAGTATTACCTATTATGTAAACATGTGTGGATGAGGATTAGTTCTCTAAATTAATATTTTTGTATATATTTGTATGTAATACCAGATAGGCGCGTGCTAGAAGGCACAGTGATAGTATAGTCTTGTGGAATGTGTGTTACGTTTTGGTAAGTTTGTATGTGGCGTGTTAGGTGTTATAAGGAGTTTAGTGTTGTTAACTTACTAAAATCATGATAGACCATTTGGATAATACTTATTCATGTCGTAGTCTCGAATTCTTTAAAATGTGTACATAGCCTAGTATTGTACCGCTATGTAGCATGTGGTGTATTATCTTGTATTTTGTGCGTGAACTTCACGTTATGCAATGTTGTTTTGAAAGTTTGTATTTCATGATTGTCAACATTAATAATTGATATTACATTGGTGGTGTATATTACTTTTACTTTTTACGGTGTATGTGTATAGGAATGTATGTTTCATATTTGTTTTAGTTGTAAATTAAGTTTTTGTGTCTTGTTCATGCACTACCAACTCTTGGTAAATACTCATTAAGGTTTTGATGAGGTCAGGGTATGACCATTAATTAGGATAATTTATGTATGTTATTTAGAACGGGGACTGTACATATGTTAAGGGGGGGGGGAGAAGTGTCAGCTGTGTTTCTGCACAGGCAATAATGATTATTGTAAAAGGAGGGTTTGTAGGATGTGTTGTGGGTTATGTATATGGTTGTAATATGGCCATTGTCTATGGTGTTTATTTTCTGTACTGGGATTGTGTACTAGAGGTTTTGTAATATCTAGTATGGTTTTTAATTTTATACTCTTATACATTATTGTATTTGTTCTATGTTTTAAATAAAATTATAAAAAAAACAAAGTACCAGACTTCATACACTGCGAAATTAAAGCTCCATTTTACTCATACCCGTTTCCTGAATGGAATCTGGCTACTTCACAACCCCTGCGTTTAGCATATCCCCACATTAAAATAAGAAGAATCATACGCTTACCCACAACCAGGTCACAACCCCCACCTCGTATAACACATGACATAGAAAGCTCCCTGAGACCAAGCCACTCACCTAACCCACACAACTCACATTACACACTTGTCCACCAAATGCACCAATCACGCCCGCGCATTCCTCGTGAAGCCAGCTTCATCATGTCCCCTGAATCGTTAACACCCATAAGTCTTCCACTCGAAATCTACGATATCCCTCCTGTGAGGGAAAAGTTCAACAGATAGGAGTAGCGAGCGAGTATATGGTAATGATAGTTTGATTGCCGGCTGCTTGTTAGGGTAGGGTAAGTCTAGCTCCCGCTATCCACTCCCCCTTCCTTTCTCCCCCACCCCGAAAGGTGACGTGTGGGGCTCCGGCCAAACAGTAATCACTCGACTCAGCTCCCAGCACAACTGTAAGTACAAGCCTGCTCCTATTCAAGTGGACTTATTGGCTGAAAGCTTCACCTTTGACCAATAATAAACTTAGTCCTTTCAGCCTTGATCTCCATGTTAGATGTTTTGATAATCACCAAGTCAATTTTAGGTATTGTACTTATCATGAAGAGTGATTTCTTAAGCAGTGGGTAACCTGTCTCTTTGTCCAGCTTGGAATGACAGATCGGGCCACCTGCCAACCAACGAGAAGTATTGAAGGAAAAGGACTTTTGCAAAAGTCCAGAGACGTCACATGTTGGATCTACCTACCTCATTAACTTTAGGCTACAGCAGACCATAACCCCTCATCTTGGTAGTGGTAAAGAATCTGCTTTCCTATCATCTGGACTGACTATTCAAGGCTATAGACTCTGTGAAGAACTAGCCGTTGGGTTGTCACCAACACCTGTGACCCCCCTACATCATCAGCAACAGCTACGATTTCTACAAGACGGTGTCAACCTCCACCAGACACCCCATTATAACTGTACATATTAGCGTTGAATTCAAACTTCTTTTTTCATTTCATTTTTCATTTTTCTTTCAAATAGGATACACCTTCATGTTTCACTGTTTTATTTTTGCATTAATAAATAATAGTGTTTATCTTTGTGAGTTATTATTTCTTTTTCTATTCATTAATTTTCCTGAGGAGGAGCCAGCCTTGGTAATACTCTCTGAAGTTGTTACAGGGCTGAGTAAGCCTTCACACCTCCGAAAAACTGAAATACCATCTGTTCCCAGTGATAACCTTATTCCTCCTTTGTGTCCCATAAAATATCCCTGCCAGGGCCCTAATTTGCTCCCCCACTAGCGCACTCCGTAAAACCCACGAAGTATACATGAAGTCGGCGACCAGATAACCCAGCGCATTCTGTACCGGCACCCCCAACCCTCCCACATACAAGCTTAATGCCCGTAAAACACAAATATCACCCCACCCACCATACGTAAAATCCTGCTAAACCACTCTTTCACTGGTTCCAACCTTGCACAAAAATATACTGCATGGAAAACAGTGTCAATTGTGGAGTAAATTTCTCCAGGAGGGGGTATCAGCCCCTTTCAGCCCCTTTCAGCCCTGAGGGGCCCAGCCCTCTCAGAAGGGGCAAGCATCTTGTTTACTGCAACAGCCAGTAATTGATCCCTGATGCAGTACGAGTATGCGACGTGAGCGACCAACACTCCTTGCGGTCCAGTGTTGCAAAGTGTAGTTTAATAAAAGACAGTCCATCTCTTACCTTAGCAGGACAATTAAGGAAAATCCTGCTCCCACTTTATTACCATGATAAAGATAGTGGACTTTGTTGTCTATGCTTAAGACAGCAAGAATCAAACATTCTGCTTTGCTTCATGGAGGAAGTGGCAAGGAAGCAAGGTCAGCTTTTCCTTTATGTGCTAGGGGCAGTGACGGCATGGGGCAGTGTGAGGTCAGATTACTTTTGACTCTACTGAGAGTGACATTGATGCTAGGATAACCAACAAAGAATGATCTGTGCCATAGTGTGAACAAAGTGTCTCACAAAACACAATAAACACTTAAGAGAAGTGTGATCAGCTTCTTCAGTGATAAGATTGTGAACAATAAAGACAAATCGTGTGGAACAGAGTGTACCAGTGTGTGTATTCCTAGACTATGGAAGACATGGACATCCAAGGACACTTCAGCTTCTATCAAGTCACCGATACCTGTCAAAGGTGTGAAGAACACCATAGCTCATGCTACAAGAGCAAGGTGGGTTACGATTTTCTTGTAGCACAGGGGACTGCGCAGTTTTTGAGTCGCAAGGAGTTTGAAATCAACCTATAGTCGGCAGTGAGGTGTGAACTTTTGAGTCCACACAAGTAAGTTTGTCAGCAATCCGTGAATGAAATATGCTGACATGACACCCCGTAGGGGTAATTTATTGTTTACATAATATGATCTATTACAGCCCGTTGAGAGATGATCATGACAACAATTCAAGACCTCGTCTGCAGGGGCAGCTGTGTAGACGATTTGCTGTCTTTTATCAGCTAAGTATTCTCTATATTTAAAATTATATCTTAGCTGGTAAACCATTTCTCAGCATTTTGGTCATGCTCGAACCGGATAAAGGCCACACTGTGGTCTAAATATGTTGTACTACAGTGTATAAAAAACCTACGAGCCAAGGTCCTTCGAAAAAGCTGTAAAACTAGTGTTTTACAATATAAATAAGTATAAATGAGTCCCTCCAGACTCAATCACAGAGAATGGGCAGCCAAAAGAAAATGGGCGCTCACCCAGCGTTCACCCAAAGAAAGCGGGATCTGGGTGACTCACCCAACAAGAAAACAGGGGATGGCACCCGGCATCCACTGCTCCAAGCTCGAGAAACGCTGGCGACAACAACAACCCAACTGATGTTCAGTTTGTCTGAGTGTATATACACAGTGTTTATAATGTTTATAGACAGATATTAAGAGACAAGATTGTGTTAAAGTTTGTTTCTAATAGATATACCAGTTATATTCAAGGAACTTATATATAAAGTGTAAGCTTTCAAATACATATTAACAGTGACATTTTCATTGTCTGCATCGCTCCTGGGCTGTGTAGACCCCCTTGCCTGACGCTCCTCAGTAACCTGACAGCAGTGGTACGAGGAGGTGTTGTTGTACCTCTGTTGACACCTCTGGAAAATTACTGGTGTTAAGATGGCGGTTTGTCATCGCAGACGCATTAATACTATTGGTATTGAACTACTTTGAGGTGTGATTACACCTAGTTCAGTTCAGATACTCTTACCCAAAATAATCAGGGAGACATATGGCATTCAAGACGGTGAATTGTATGGGGTAGCGTTGAATGGAGCGCATAGAATATTTGTGAAACTGCTTGCTGCGACAGTTTATGAATCGGTGGTTATGCACTTTCAAGATGTGTGTTTTGACGTTACGCCTGCTGTGCGTGTGAGACTGGTGGACGTGTCTCGATATTATACCTGGATAAAGTTGTGGAATGTCCCCTTTGAGGCGAACGAAGCTGACATCAGAAACGTATTTGAGAAATATGGGACTGTGCATTCTGCCCAGCAGGGTAAGTGGTTGATGGGTGCCTTCGTAGGTATGCCGGAAGGTACTTTCAGCCTTAAAATGACGTTGCAGCAACCCATACCATCATACGTGTATCTTCAAGATTTTAGGACACAGGTAATGGTTTTATATCCTGGACAATGGCGTACATGTCGCATTTGTAGAGAGTATGACCACATAGTGGAGGCATGCGAGAAGAACAGACACGTGACCAAACCTGTGCAAGAAGAGGTAGCCCCGGTCACACGTGATGAAGGTGAGCATCAATCATCAAAGGAAGGGCATGGTCGTTTGTTGAGTGAGATGGTGGAACAGGCTTTTCGAAATGAGAGTGAGTCCTCCCCTCAGCTCCCTGCCTCTGAGTCATTGCCAATAACATCTGCTGGATTGGTACCCCGACATGATGTGTTAAATATAAGGGAGGAATTGGACGAAGTTTTAAAGACCTTGTCACCACATGTGGTGGAAGCTCCGTTTACGAAAGACGTAGCTGGAGAATTTTGTGAGTCTAGATTGTCAACAATATGAGACTCAGCAGAATAACGGCGAGACTGAGACATTGGGGGACCTCATACCTCATTGTAAAGTGGATGTTGAGGTACACCTTGAGGCTTCCTCAGACCTTGACATGGAGGATACGAACGTTACGAGGAAACGAGCAGCTACGTCAGATTCAGATGATGTACTGACGCCAGCACAGAGGACTGGGATGAAAACTGAGAGGATGGGTGAGGGAAGGGATGGAGAGGAGGGGGGGGGTCATGAGGGACGCCATCGCAAGAAGGGAGGCGAATGGGAAGGTACTGTCAAAAAAAAAACATAGAAATAACAAATCAAGTGGTGAAACACGAGAGGAGAAGAGGCAAGGGTGGAAAATATAACAGGCCTTAGGTGTATGACTGCTAATGTTAACGGATTATGTAATAGACTAAAGAGAGATTGGTTACACAGTTTTCTTAGCAAACATAGAGTTGATGTTATGTTCCTTCAAGAACACAATTTCAAAGAGGGAGAAGTGTTGGAGGTTGCAGGTTATAAAGTACTGATCCTGCCAACTATCCGTTTGAAAGGTGGTGTGGGTCTTTTAATAAAAGAGACGAGCCCGTTTGTATTGCAGAGATGTGAGGGGGGTGGGGGGAGGGTGTTGCAGAGATGTGAGGGGGGGTGGGGGGAGGGTGTTGAGAGTGGATGGGACTTGGATGGGAAAGCGTGTATCTTTGGTAAGTGTGTACACCCCTGCGGAGAATAGCGCGAAGGTTCGAAAGGATTTTGTGTGTGAGGACCTTGTTTATTTTTTGCGTGCACTTCCGGAAGTGGCGATAGTGGGGGGTGACTGGAACTGTGTCATAAGGGCGGCTGACGTCGAACCCAAAGGGGCTGGGCATATGTCTGCACCTCTCAGAGATTTGTTGAGGGATGTTAAGTAACGTGATGTGTTTGGGGGAGGGGTGTGGGAAACGGAACATACTTTTATCAGATGGGGATATGCTGCAAGGTTGGACAGAGTGTATATTTCTCAAGGAGTAGTTGCAAAGTCTTTTAATACGATCGAGACGGTCTTGTAAGATCATAGGGCAGTAGTAGTGGAGGTAGGGAAGGAGGGGATGGCGGAAATTTATCGGCCTTATTGGAAATTAAATATTAGTGTGTTAAGTGATGACGAAGGTTTAGAGGGTTTTTCTATGCTGTGGAAAGAGCTTTCAAGGGAAGCTCAGGAGGTAGAAGACATTGTAACGTGGTGGGACTCGGTAGCAAAAGAAAGGATAAAATCCTTTTACGTGAGGGAGGGTAAACGTATAAACACTCTAAAATATGGACTAGTGAATTATTTAGAGAATCGATTAAGAGGTTGTTATGGGCAGGGAAAGGTTGGTGGTTTTTACCCCATGGACGAGATTGTAGACATAAAAGAGAGCTTGCGAACGTTGCATAATGAGTGGTTTCAAGCGGCGCGGGTGCAAGCAGGATTAGAAGAAGTTTTGTGGGGAGACAAGCCATCTGCGTGTGTGTTGCGGCAGCAAAAGCAAAAGCAGGCGCTGATGGCAATCCCGAGCTTGGAGGTACATGAGACGATGGGAATCCATAGAGCAGGTCAAGTAATAAGAAACACGAAAGCTATGAGTGCATATGCAGATATGTGGTATAAAAATACTGGACTAGTAGTGATGTGGATGAAGTGGAATTAAATAGGGTGTGCACATATGCCAAGTGCAATTTGGGTCATAGTGATAGGAAGGCTTTGGGTGGGGATATTACTGAGGAGGAAATTGAAATTGCTTTACACGGAGTGAGAAAGGGCAAAGCCCCGGGTATTGATGGTTTACCGGTGGAATTTTATTTACAGCATTGGGCGTTGATTGGGAAGTTCATGGTAAGAATTGTATGAAGGGTACGTTAGGGAATAAGCAGAATACAGCAATTGTGGTGCTGGTCCCGAAAGGCAAAGGGCAGCCAGACCTTGGGAAGTATAGGGCAATATCGTTGCTCTGTGCAGACTATAAGGTTTTCGCTGAAATTTTGGGTAATATGGTGAAATGCGTGGTGGGGAGGGTTGTTTCACCATCGCAGTTTGGGTTGCCGAGCAGGTCGATGTTAAAAGGTAACGGGATTATAAGAAGTTTTGTGGAGTCAGAGGGGGGGGAGGAGGGGGCGGCTTTACTGGCCTAAGACTGGCAAGCCGCCTATGATAGTGGAAAGAGGTGCACTGCAGAGTATACTTAGGAGACAGGGTTATTGTGAAGAAATAGTTGGGTGGGTAAACACGCTGTATAAGGGAGCAAAGATGTGAGTACAAATAAATGAGTGTATGGGGACGGACTTTGAGATGGGTAGAGGTTTACGACAAGGGTGCCCTATGTCACAGATCTTATTTGCGTGTTTTCAGGATCCCTTTTACAGGATGGTTGAGAGCACAGTCAATTCCCGGGGTGAGGGGGGGGATAGGGGAAGGGAGATGTTGGCCAACATTAATAGGTTATGTGGATGATACGACTGTTTTGGTGTGTGAACGGATGTCTATGAAAGTGTTGGAAGTTGTTGTGCGTGTGTTTGAACGAGCCACGGGTATGAAGGTAAATAGTGAAAAGTCAATGATCATGGGGTTGGGTACCTGGAAAGGGGGAGGAATGGTGAGCTGTAACGTGGTTAACACGACTGCGATGTCATTAAAGATTTGTGGTATTATTTATAGAGACGATTTGGATGTAACGCGGGAGGAAAATTCAGTAAGGAAAAGGTCATTGGTCGTCTGGGTGTTTTGAGGCCCCAACATCTCACTCTGGCCCAACATGTGATCGTTGTTAACATTTTATTGTATAGTAAGGTATGGCACGTTGCGGCTGTATTCCTGATTACAGGGACAGCGATCAATGGAATATTGAGACGAGTATTTACCTTTTGGTGGGGATCGAGGTGTGATTGGTTAAAACGTGAGGTTGTTATGTTACCTGTCCATCGAGGAGGTTTGGGATTGTTGGACTTAAAGCGTAGGGTAAAATGTGTTTTTCTAAAGTGGGAGGTTTGGCGTGTGGGTGTGATGGCGGGAAATATGGAACAGGTATATATGAGGTTGAAAAAGTGGTATGAGGGAATGGAATTGAGGGAATGTGAGATTGTACTAATGGCTTTGTTGATGGTAAGGGAACGGAAAAACATTCGCATAAGGGTTTTAAGTAGGTTACTGGGGGGTACGTGCGCAGCTCCAGTAGAAGGTTTGTTCCCCATGTACTCGTGGGAAAATATTTGGCTCAGATTTAGTAAGCTGAAATTACGGCCTAGGGAGCGTGAAGTCATGTTCCGTTTTTTACATGGTATATTGCCGTCAGAGGCAATACTACGATCCAGAAGAGTCGTGGAAGGTGGCGGGTGTGGGTTTTGTGGAGGAGACGACACGGCTTTTCATGTTGTCTATTTTTGCGAAGGTTTAGATGATGTCAGGGGTTGGTTAGGTAGGGTGGTACAGAGGGTGGGGGGTAGAGGGGTGCAGGTCCTGCACGGGTTAAGTCTCGACATCGGTGGATTAGACCAGGAAGTTAGACGAGCTTTAGATTATATTATCGTGGATTACATTTATATTTCGTGGGTAATGAGGGGGAAAGGAGTAAATGAGGTGAGAAGGCGTGTCCTTGCAATAACGTTTTATCGTACAATGTGTAGGAATAGGGAATTGTATGGGATGAGGTGGGATAAGGATTTTTCGGACGGTTATAAAAGGCTAACTATTGAAAGCCTTGTGAATTTGTGAATAATATACGGGCATGCCGGGTAAGTTTCCGTGTAGGTCAGTGGGCAATAGCTGGCTCGTCTCTTGGGGGGGGGAGGTGTGAGTTGCGTGAATATGAGATTGGGCATGGATGTATTCTAGTGGTTATGGATGTGTGTTTGTTGATTCTGGAGTTAGGGTTACTTACTATACCTTTTGTGTACAAAATAACAGTGGTGCCTTTACAGAATTTGTTATGTTTTTGAAGCTTTCCTTTTGTGTAAAGACTCGTTTTTTATTGAGTCAAAAGTTTTCTTAGTTTTTTGTTTTTGATTGTGTTTTATAGGTCCAGATATTTGGGTTAACAAACCCGCATGTCTATATATGCATGTTTTATCCCTTCCCTGTTACTGTTCAATCTAGTCTGTGAGTCACCAAAGTATTAAATGGATATAACATGTGTACATTACCCTGAGTCGTCCAAATTTATCCTATAAATATTTCGTAATGTTGTGATTTTTGTTTGTGATTCAAATGTAGTTCATAGGTATCAAGATTGATCACATATAGAATGGATGGAAATTGATGACGATTAATATGATCGTCAATTTATATAATATTTATTATGTTAATGAATTTGTGTTAGAGTAAATCATTGAATTTGTGTCCAAGTTGGAATTTTTATAAACAATTGTATATTTTGTATGCAAATTACATAAACTATTGTTTAATCATTAATGTAACATGTTTGTATGATGTGCATGTAGCTTATAATGGGTTTAGTGGGGTTTCCACCAGTTTTATATTTGTTGCACGAACAGTTATATCTTTTGGTATTGCGTGTGTTTCGTGAAACGTACGTATGCGTTTTTATGGTGTGTTTGTCGTATATATCTATTCGTATTAGTTACAAAGATTTTTTTCTGGTATTTATGGTGTGAATCTTGGTGTACTCTATAGAATATGTATGGTGATGCTATTTAATTTTTAAGCAGCCTTGTACTTATGATGTTTTAAATAAAATAATAAAAAAGTGACATTTAAATATGTGTAAGTAATATTCACGTGTGATTTACAGTTATACAATGACATTTATAGTGTATAGTGAATGAATTGTATAATGTTATTTATGATTAATCATCGTGGTCAGGCTGACACAGCAAACTCAAGCCATAAACACCAGCCATATGTACTCTGTACCCTTCATGGTCATTGATCCTGAGGTTAAGCTTAGTAGGTCAGTAGTGTCTGACTCGATTATTGCTGACTTAAGCATAACAAAAACTCAGCTGTTTATAGCAGTACAGTGTTTTTTAAACGCTCTAAGTGTGGTGCTAGAATTTTCAGTATACCATTAAAATGGCTTGTTTGAAAACTCAGTTTCAGTCTTTACAGACTAAGATTATACAATTAGAAAATCTAATTTCAGTCTGTATAGGATTAATTCAAGATACAAACACAGATGTTGATGATCTTGAGGTCAAATCTGAATTACTTACAAAACGTCTGGAAATAATTAATTCAGGCTATACACATTATGAAAAAGAATTTCTTGAATCAGACCCATCTGAGGATGAAATTAAAAATTCTGTCACAGAGACCTACTGTAACTAGTGGACAAACACCTGTTACACCTGTAACAACAACAGTGTACCATTACCAAGCTTACCTACCTTGTCATTACCTATTTTACAAGGTCATAATTATGAAGAATTCATTAGTGGTTTTCAATCCATAGTAAATTCACGAACTGACATAGATGAGAATGCTAAGTTCAATTATCTTAAAAGTCTTGTGAAGGGAGAACCCTATGAACTGATTAAGTCATTTCCGGTGGTTAAAGGTAATTATCAAATAGCCTTACGTGTCTTAGCAGACAATTACTTTGATGCTGACAAGGCCAGGGTTAGACATGCAGTCTTAATATCAAGCTTGAAGCCACCCAAACATTGTTTTTCAGACTTACAGGCATTTAGAATTACATTAGACAATAGTCTCAGATCTCTAGGTGCTAAATATGACCTAAGACAATGTGATTGGTTTATCAGTGGTATTGTACAAGATAAGTTGTCACCACAAACTATTGAACGATTAAATATTATGTTCAGTAAACGCTATTTCACTTGTGAAGAAATTAGCAAAGGTTTACAAACAATAGTTTCATGCATGCAAGCAACGAGACAAGATGAAAAATCCACAAATCCAGTGGATAATAAACCTTCAACTCAGTATAAAAAGAGTATACCTACTCCCACTAAACCACAGAATGGGAAATCCCATATAGGCATTTATCAAGCTGTGAATACAACAGACAGTAAACAGACTGTCACACATAAACATACTCCAAAATGTGTACTTTGTGATGGAACACACTGGACACAGTATTGTAGTCAATACACATCAATGGCGGCACGTAAACAACGTGTTCATCAGCTGAAAAGGTGCATCAAGTGTTTAGGTGAACACAAGGGAGGAAAATGCTCACTGAAGAAGTGTTTTAGATGCAAGGTTATCCATCATACAGAACCAGGAAGTCAACAAGCAACAGCATTAAATGTGAGAGATAAGCTTAAAGCAACTGCTCTCCCGATAGCTCGAGTTGAGTTATCTAATAAATTATGCAAAACCAATGTACTAACACTATTTGATCAAGGCTCACAAAGGTCCTTCATAAGAAGATCAGTGTTGCAGAAACTGAATAAACAACCCTATGCCAAAGTAGTGTTAGATATAGCTGATTTTTTCCACAATTCTGGTAAACAGACATATGACCTAGCCAGAATCACTGTTGGTCTAGGAAACAGGAAAAAGACAGTAGAAGCTGTGGTAGTAGATGATTTGCCTAAGTCTGTGCAGATCCAGGTCTTAAAAGAAACAGTTGCAGCACTGAAAGCAGCTAAGGTCAAGTTAGCCAGTCCTGACATACAGACGGACACAATTAGTCCAATTGATTTAATCATTGGAAGTGATTATTATCACTGTTTTGTGCAAAATATAGTAAGTAAACATGATGTTCACTTGCTAAAAACAGCAGGAGGCCACATGATATGTGGTCCCATTCCCTTTCAAAGTGGGAAAGAAACTGATATTGATTCAGTGGAAAATGTACTAATTTCGAGAATAACCGCTGATCATGTACCACAGCAAAAATTATCATTACTGGAAGAAATGAATGAACCAGTTGATAAGTTGTGGGATTTAGATGCGATAGGTATTGATGTAAATAAACCAAGCCCATAAGAGTCTCAGACTTATAACCAATATTTGGACACTGTCAGATATAAAGATGGACAGTATTGGGTTAGGTTACCATGGAAATTAAATCCACCACATCTGCCTAGCAATTATCGCATGGCTTTCGGACAAATGAAAGCACAAATACATGAGCTCAGGAAGAATCCAGAGCTACTGACTGTCTATGACAATATCATACAAGAACAGTTGGACAATAAATTCATTGAGGAAGTAGTCGAAGATAAGTTGAAGACTGAAGCTCATTATCTCCCGCACCATTTAGTCAGAAAAGATTCTGAAACCACTCCACTACGTGTTGTACATAATTGCAGTGCACGTACAAATAAAGATGTAGCAAGTCTTAATGATTGTCTGATGACCGGACCCTCACTAACTGAGAAGCTTGGAGCCGTGCTTACGAAATTTCGCACAAACCCATATGCCTACACGGCTGATATTTCCAAAGCTTTCTTAAGAGTAGGAATACAAGAAATAGAGATTATACTCGATTCTTGTGGTCTGAAAATCCACATGATCCTCAAAGTCCTGTGAAAACTTATCGTTTCAAATCAGTATTGTTTGGTGCATCATCCTCTCCATTCTTACTGAAAGTACTCTAAATACACATTTGAAGAAATCTGAAAGTCCCTTCAAAGAAATCTTAAAGAAAAGTTTCTATGTGGACAATCTTCAAGGTACTGTGAATAAAGAGGAGGATTTGAAATCCTTATACAGAGAAGCTAACAAGGAGATGAAAGAAGCAAATATGCCTCTAAGGGTGTGGAATACAAACTCAAAACAATTAAGAGAACATATCAAAGAAGATTTCCCTGAAACTGAAATTCCTGATTGCAACAATATGCTGGAACTTAATTGGAATACACAGGAAGATACTTTGAGTCTCAAAAGGATAAACAATAAATCATGCAGTACACTCACTAAATGTAGTTTACTGTCAGAGGTATCACAATGTTTTGATCCTCTAGGACTCGTCTCACCGATTACCATAAAAGGTAAAATACTTATGCAAGATGCATGGGAACTCAAAATTGGATGGGATGAGAACTTGCCTCTAGAAATGAGTCAAGCATGGGGTGAAATATCCAAGGAGTTTAAACAACTTCATCAAATTAAATTTCCCAGACAAATAGGTCAAGAGGGAAACAATTACACACTACATGTGTTCTGTGATGCGTCAACCAGAGGTTATGGCGCTGTAGCTTACAAAAGTAATGCTGAAGGAAGTATACTAATTACTTCAAAGGCCAGGGTAGCACCCTTGAAGATCAGAACAGTACCACAACTGGAACTGAAAGCACTCTATGTAGGTACAAAATTAGCTGTCTATCTCAACAAAGTACTTGATCATCTCACTATTGAAAAAACCGTGATCTGGAGTGATAATGAAGCAGTTCTCCAGTGGTTAAGAAATAATAAGAGTAAGTTGGTCTATGTACAGAACAGAGTAGCAGAAATAAAAGAGATGCAGAGAGATTATCTCTTTCTCCACGTCTCAACCCAAGAGAATCCAGCTGACATGTTGTCACATGGTGTCCCACTCAAAAAATTTGTGGATAATAAATTATGGCTCCACGGACCGAGCTGGCTCTCTAATGAAAATAACTGGCCTCAGCAAAAAGCTCACATTATGCCAGAAGAAACAGTCTGCTTGAACACAGCAGAAATAAGTTGTGTAAATACTGCAGACACAACAGATCCATCAATAGTCATTGATGGATCTGAATACTCATCTTTGGGTAAACTCTTGATCCCATTAAATACTGGGTGAAACTAATACAGAAAGATGTTTTCTCAGTGGAATATAAATTTCTAGAAACACAAGATAAATCCCCAAAGAAACCTAATATGATTAATTCTTTAGGACTTTATCTCGACTCAGAAAAGATTATAAGATGTCGAGGAAGAATTCATAATTCTTCACTACCTAAAGAAGTCATACATCCAATATTGATCCCCAAGAATCATTGGCTAACAAAACTGATTGTTCAAAACGCCCACAGTAACGTGTTACATGGTGGGGTAGCTGACACACTTTGTCATATACGACAATCTTAGTGGATACCTCAAGGTCGACAAAGTGTGAAAAAACAAATAAGGGACTGTATTACTTGTCGTCACTACGATATGCGAGTATGTCAGTATCCAGGTCCACCTCCATAACCCTCTGAAAGAGTTTGTCATATCACTCCATTTGAGGTGACAGGTGTAGATTACACTGGACCAATAATTTTAACCAAAACAGTTGACAAAGTTCCCATCATGGTGTACATCTGTTTGTTCACTTGTGCTACGACTAGAGCAGTACATCTAGAAGTAGCCACTGACATGTCTGCTGAAACCTTTATCAAATTATTCAAAAGGTTTGCAGCCAGAAGGGCGTGTCCCAGACTGATGATTTCAGACAATGCAACGAACTTTTTTGCTGGTGCTGCTAATATAAGCAAGATCTTTGATCAACCAGAAGTACAACAGATGCTGAATCAACGCAGTTGTCGTTGGAGATACATTCCCCCTAAATCTCCATGGCACGGCGGATTTTATGAAAGAATGATCGGCATTGTAAAACGTTGTTTAAGGAAGACTCTTCATCATCAGAGAATCGACTTAGAAGAATTCCATACAGTTGTGACTGAAATAGAAAATAGAGTCAACAACAGACCTCTAACTTATGTTAAGTGGTCCATCTCATTTTCTCCATGGCAGAAGGCTCGAACCTGTTCCTCCCATAAATGATAAAGAAATCATAGAGGATCTACTTATTTCGAACCTGAGCAACTCAGACGTAAATTCAAACACCTTATTAAAGTGATTGAACGTTGGGAGAAAATTTGGCGAGAAGACTATCTCACCTCATTTAGAGAACACTTTTATGGAGCTGGTGTTCCTGAAAATCATAAGTCCTTAAGACCTGGTGACATAGTGATTATTGACAATGATGGTCCAAGGTCCCAATGGCCACTTGGAAAAATTGTGACCATATATCCTGATTCAAATGGAATCATCAGGACAGTTGATATTTTGAGCAAAGGTGTAGCGAATATATGGACAATAAATAAACTAATGCCATTAGAATTACACAGTACTGAAAAGAAAATTAGTGATTCTCCAGAAACCACACAGACTAAAGCTGTTCAGAAAAGACAAGCAGCAGTGGTGGTGAGTGAGAAAATCAAATTAATGATAAGTGATGAATAGTTCACCTGCAGCGAACCTCTGCCGCCCCCCAGTGTGGAGAAAAGTTCTCCAAGAGGGGGGTATCAGCCCCCTTCATCCCCTTTCAGCCCTGAGGGGCCCAGCCCTCTCAGAAGGGGCAAGCATCTTGTTTACTGCTACAGCGAGTAATTGATCCCAGATGCAGTACGAGTATGCGACATGAGCGACCAACACTCCTTGCTGTCCAGTGTTGCAAAGTGTAGTTTAATAAAAGACAGCCCATCTGTTATCTTAGCAGGACAATTAAGGAAAATCCTGCTCCCACTTTATTACCATGATAAAAATAGTGGACATTGTTGTCTATGCTTAAGACAGCAAGAATCAAACATTCTGCTTTGCTTCATGGAGGAAGTGGCAAGGAAGCAAGATCAGCTTTTCCTTTATGTGCTAGGGGCAGTGACAGCGTGGGGCGTTGTGAGGTCAGATTACTTTTGACTCTACTGAGAGTGACGCTGATGCCAGGATAACCAACAAAGAACGATCTGTGCATTAGTGTGAACAAAGTGTCTCACAAAACACAATAAACACTTAAGAGAAGTGTGATCATCTTCTTCAGTGATAAGATTGTGAACAATAAAGACAAATCTTGTGGAACATAGTGTACCAGTGTGCGTATTCCTAGACTATGAAAGACGTGGACATCCAAGGACACTTCAGCTTCTATCTAGTCACCGATACCTGTCGAAGGTGTGAAGAACACCATAGCTCATGCTACAAGAGGTTAAAAATTTCTTGTAGAATGGGGAACTGTGCAGTTCTTGAGTCACAAGGAGTTTGTAATCAACCTATAGTTGGCAGTGAGGTGCAGACTTTTGAGTCCACACAAGTAAATTTGTCAGTAATCTGTGAATGAAATATGCTAACATAACACCCCATAAGGGTAATTTATTGTTTACATAATATGATCTATTACAGCCCGTTGAGAGATGATCATGACAACAGTTCAAGACCTCATCTGCAGGGGCGGCTGTGTAGACGATTTGCTGTCTTTTATCAGCTAAGTATTCTCAATATTTAAAATTATATCTCAGCTGGTAAACCATTTCTCATCAATATCCCCACACTCACAACGCTCCCTTCCCTCCTACACACGTCTATTACCTAACACCTCCCCTGATGGCAATATATTATGGAGAAATTTAAACATTAACTTCCGCACCACAGCCTTCAATTGCAACCCTTTCAGGCTCCCCCATATATCGCTCCATGCATACATCGGATACAAACCCACAACCCTAGCAACTACCTCCTCACCACCCACCCGAGCCAGTTTACCTATCTTAACCCCGCATGGTTCCCTTGCATAGCACAACAACCTCAACATTCTCTCACACACCTGAACATCCCTACCCCTCTCCAACATACCAAGTCTCTTCTCACCCATGCCAAGCCTGTACCTGTGATTCTACCCTCTCTCAAATAACTGATGCAGTGCCATTAATCCCACCCCTCCCTGGCGTACCAGTAGACACACAACATCTCTCGACACTTTGTAGATAAATGGTTCAGAGAACCGACACGTTGATAAATTAGACACATGTGCAACTCTTGGGTATCTTTATTGAGGAAACGTTTCGCCACACGGTGGCTTCATCAGTCCATACAAAGGAGAATCTTGAAGAACAGGAAGAGAATGAGGCAATCAGTCCCTCAACCTTGAGTCGATGTGGTCAGTCCATCAATCTTGAATAGAATACGGCATATGTGCGGAGGAGCTTATAAACCGTAGGCAGGAGAGGTGCAGCAGTCGTAGGTGGTGTCACATTTGTTCAATGTGGAAGTAGGTCGTGCCCAAGGGTTAGGCAAGCGAAGAATTCCCAAGTATTAAGATCCCAAGAAGTTGCAGTGTCTGACAGGATTGTAGATGAATGGTTCAAAGAACCGACACTGCAACTTCCACGCCTGGAGGCGCGGAAGGTGAATTCTTGATATATATCCCAGTAATCTGTTTGCCTTATTATGTACGCTTAGGCATTGCTGTCTTGGTTTAAGGTTGCTGCTTATCATAACCCCCAAGCCCTTTTCGCAATCTGTATGGCTAAGGGGTAATCAGCATCTACTGAGCGCGAACGAAAAATTGTCGAAAAAATTCACAAATTGAGTTAATCTTATAGAAAAATAGCTTAACTCTCTGGCAACACAATGGTACCAGAATCATTGTTCTACGACATTCCTACAAGGAATTATGGTCATTTAAAAACACCTAGGGTTACGTCACCACCCGCGGCAGGTGTGCTCACCTGTCGTCAATTTTTTTTTTCCGTTTTTTTTCGTGTATTTATTGTATTATTCTTTCTAAGATAATAATTGACGATTTGGCTCTGGTGGCCTGGTGGTTAACGCTCTCGCTTCACACGGCGAGGGCCTGGGTTCGATTCCCAGCCAGAGTAGAAACATTGGGCGTGTTTCTTTCCACCTGTTGTCTATGTTCCCCATCAGTAAAATGGGCACCTGGGTGTTAGTCGACTGGTGTGGGTCGCATCCTGGGACACTGACCTAATTTGCCCGAGATGCTCAGCATAACAAGTGGCTTTCTATGTAGTAGTATGTCATTGTTGTCAGCTAGGACTGTATACCATGTACATGTACTTGTAGTAAATAAAGATTATTAATTATTATTATTATTATTATTAATACATTTGGCGGGACTTATACGTAGAGTTCCAACCAACAAGGAACCTCCTGGCACCATTTTGCTGACGTCATGGAAAATTCCAGTCTCGGGGTGGCCGGGGAATATGGCTCAATTATATTATAGCTTCTACGGCTTATTTATCTATCACAATTGATCTAATATGACATAATAAACAATATAAATAACAAAGAAATATGGTAAATACTCCAGAATGAATAATATATGGCATATTCTCAGAGCGCTCCATCGGGAATAATAGATTCCCATTCTCAGAGATGGGCTTCCATTCTCTTTCTTTCACCTCCAGGGTCCTTATATTAAAGAAAACGAACATGGGTAACTATGATATACACTCGTAATGCAGTATAAGACTGAGAAAAATGTTATTTTCTCGAAAAAAAAAAAAAAATCGGTGGTCCGGCTGTTTCGCGGATTATCTCGGAAGTAAGTTATTCACATATATGAGCCACGAAATTCGTCAATAATAGCAGGAATGTAATGAAATTCACAGAGAACATAAAGGAAAGATTGTTTTACAAGCTAATGGTTTGCTTTTTGAGATATCATAATTTGTTTTTGATTTTTGTGAGGGCAAAAGTCAGATATTTGGCTGAAAGTCAAAACCATACAAAATTTATTTTTTTTAAGAATGAAGAAAGGATAAATTACAGAACGGCTAACCATTAGAAATACAGTTTAGCATTGTTTTATGCGTAGATAATGCCAAAACAGCTTCTCCAAGTCCCATTATGAAGTTACTGTTCAATATGTATGATTATTAGTAAATAATTTTTTTCTCAGTTTTTTTTTTGAGCTATCTTATTGAAACTTGGTCACATTACTATTGAAAGGTGCTTCTTTACGTACAAAAAAAATGAAAGAAATCGAACGAAAAATAAAAAAGTTCATGTGTTGACGTTAGATGCTCCCTAAGGGGGCAGTAGGGCAATTTTCCGCGCGCTCTCCAAAAAAAAAAAATCGAAAAATTATGGAAATTCAGTTATATATACTGAAAAATAGCTTAACACTTTGGCAACCAATGGTACCAGAATGAATGTTCTACGACGTTTCTACAAGAAATTATAGTCATTTATATCAGGTATGGTGACGGCGATATGGGTAGCACGTCTGCTCAGAGCCCATATATTTTTTGGAAATTTTTCCATGCTTTTTATAGCTTTTTCTTGCATTATTCTTTCTAATATAATAACTGACTATTTGGCATCATATAAAAGTAGGCGGAGCTTACCCGTAGAGTGCCAGCAATCGGGAACTTTCTGGGAACCCTCGGCCATATTCCCGCTCTAGAGAGAGAGAGAGACAGTAGAAATCGTTTTATTATTACGCTTATATCAGCTTATATATCAACTCCACGGCTTATTTATCTATCAGAATTGATCTAATATGATATAATAAACACTATAAATAACATATAAACATGTTATATACTCTAGACTGAATAAAAAAGGCCATAACATGGCCAGAGATTACCGGGAATACTTTGATATGAATTAGTTACTCCTCTCCATGTCGTCTTTGAGTAAGAGAAAACGGTGTTTTGAAGAGGATAACTGCATTAGAACATCATTTTAGTAAGAAATACACCCAAACAAAAGCGATTTTCGCGATTTTTTTTGTTTTGTTTTGAGACGGTGGGCCGGCCGGCGTTCCAGGCCAATATCTCGGAAGTAACTTATTCACCTAATGTACCTATTTCTTTCTTTATTGCTTAATTAAATGGAATAATATTCACAGAAATTGTAGAATAATGATATCTCTAATTTCCTTTGGGCAATTTTTGGAAATATTCCAAATACTTTGGGAGTTATGTGGGAGTAAAGGCAGATTTTTTGCAACATTCCAAGAACTAACAAACTTTATTTTTTTTTAAATAAAGATAAGTTATTTACCTGGAGTTTACCTGGAGAGAGTTCCGGGGGTCAACGCCCCCGCGGCCCGGTCTGTGACCAGGCCTCCTGGTGGATCAGAGCCTGATCAACCAGGCTGTTGCTGCTGGCTGCACGCAAACCAACGTACGAGCCACAGCCCGGCTGATCAGGAACTGACTTTAGGTGCTTGTCTAGTGCCAGCTTGAAGACTGCCAGGGGTCTGTTGGTAATCCCCCTTATGTGTGCTGGGAGGCAGTTGAACAGTCTCGGGCCCCTGACACTTATTGTATGGTCTCTTAACGTGCTAGTGACACCCCTGCTTTTCATTGGGGGGATGGTGCATCGTCTGCCAAGTCTTTTGCTTTCGTAGTGAGTGATTTTCGTGTGCAAGTTCGGTACTAGTCCCTCTAGGATTTTCCAGGTGTATATAATCATGTATCTCTCCCTCCTGCGTTCCAGGGAATACAGGTTTAGGAACCTCAAGCGCTCCCAATAATTGAGGTGTTTTATCTCCGTTATGCGCGCTGTGAAAGTTCTCTGTACATTTTCTAGGTCGGCAATTTCACCTGCCTTGAAAGGTGCTGTTAGTGTGCAGCAATATTCCAGCCTAGATAGAACAAGTGACCTGGAGAGTGTCATCATGGGCTTGGCCTCCCTAGTTTTGAAGGTTCTCATTATCCATCCTGTCATTTTTCTAGCAGATGCGATTGATACAATGTTATGGTCCTTGAAGGTGAGATCCTCCGACATGATCACTCCCAGGTCTTTGACGTTGGTGTTTCGCTCTATTTTGTGGCCAGAATTTGTTTTGTACTCTGATGAAAATTTAATTTCCTCATGTTTACCATATCTGAGTAATTGAAATTTCTCATCGTTGAACTTCATATTGTTTTCTGCAGCCCACTGAAAGATTTGGTTGATGTCTGCCTGGAGCTTTGCAGTGTCTGCAATGGAAGACACTGTCATGCAGATTCGGGTGTCATCTGCAAAGGAAGACACGGTGCTGTGGCTGACATCCTTGTCTATGTCGGATATGAGGATGAGGAACAAGATGGGAGCGAGTACTGTGCCTTGTGGAACAGAGCTTTTCACCATAGCTGCCTCGGACTTTACTCTGTTTACGACTACTCTCTGTGTTCTGTTAGTGAGGAAATTATAGATCCATCGACCGACTTTTCCTGTTATTCCTTTAGCACGCATTTTGTTCGCTATTACGCCATGGTCACACTTGTCGAAGGCTTTTGCAAAGTCTGTATATATTACATCTGCATTCTTTTTGTCTTCTAGTGCATTTAGGACCTTGTCGTAGTGATCCAATAGTTGAGACAGACAGGAGCGACCTGTTCTAAACCCATGTTGCCCTGGGTTGTGTAACTGATGGGTTTCTAGATGGGTGGTGATCTTGCTTCTTAGGACCCTTTCAAAGATTTTTATGATATGGGATGTTAGTGCTATTGGTCTGTAGTTCTTTGCTGTTGCTTTACTGCCCCCTTTGTGGAGTGGGGCTATATCTGTTGTTTTTAGTAACTGTGGGACGACCCCCGTGTCCATGCTCCCTCTCCATAGGATGGAAAAGGCTCGTGATAGGGGCTTCTTGCAGTTCTTGATGAACACAGAGTTCCATGAGTCTGGCCCTGGGGCAGAGTGCATGGGCATGTCATTTATCGCCTGTTCGAAGTCATTTGGCGTCAGGATAACATCGGATAGGCTTGTGTTAATCAAATTTTTTGGCTCTCTCATAAAAAATTCATTTTGATCTTCGACTCTCAGTCTGGTTAGCGGCTTGCTAAAAACTGAGTCATATTGGGACTTGAGTAGCTCACTCATTTCCTTGCTGTCATCTGTGTAGGACCCATCTTGTTTAAGTAGGGGCCCAATACTGGACGTTGTTCTCGATTTTGATTTGGCATAGGTGAAGAAATACTTTGAGTTTCTTTCGATTTCATTTATGGCTTTTAGTTCTTCCCGCGATTCCTGACTCCTAAAGGATTCTTTTAGCTTAAGTTCGATGCTTGCTATTTCTCTGACCAGTGTCTCCCTACGCATTTCAGATATATTGACCTCTTTTAGCCGCTCTGTTATTCTTTTCCGTCGCCTGTAAAGGGAGCGCCTGTCTCTTTCTGTTTTACATCTACTCCTCCTTTTTCTTAGAGGAATAAGCCTTGTGCATACATCGAGTGCCACCGAGTTAATCTGTTCTAGGAATAAGTTGGGGTCTGTGTTGCTTAGTATATCTTCCCAGCTTATATCGGTTAGGACTTGGTTTACTTGGTCCCACTTTATGTTTTTGTTATTGAAGTTGAATTTGGTGAATGCTCCTTCGTGACTAATCTCATTATGTCGGTCTGGGGCTCCGCGCATACATGACTGAACCTCAATTATGTTGTGATCTGAGTATATTGTTTTTGATATGGTGACATTTCTTATCAGATCATCATTGTTAGTGAAGATGAGGTCTAGTGTATTCTCCAGTCTAGTAGGCTCTATTATTTGCTGGTTTAAATTGAATTTTGTGCAGAGATTTAAAAGCTCGCGTGAGTGTGAGTTTTCATCAGAGCTGCCTCCTGGTGTTATTACTGCAACAATATTATTTGCTATATTCCTCCATTTTAGGTGCCTTAAGTTGAAATCCCCCAGGAGCAAGATGTTGGGTGCAGGAGCTGGAAGGTTTTCCAGACAGTGGTCAATTTTTAACAGCTGTTCATGGAATTGCTGGGATGTTGCATCCGGAGGCTTGTAGACTACCACAATGACTAGGTTTTGGTTCTCGACCTTTACTGCTAAAACTTCCACTACATCATTTGAGGCATTTAGCAGTTCTGTGCAAACAAGTGACTCTGCAATGTACAGGCCAACCCCCCCCCTTTTGCCTGTTCACTCTGTCACATCTGTATAGGTTGTAACCTGGGATCCATATTTCGTTGTCCAAGTGATCCTTTATGTGGGTCTCAGTGAAAGCCGCGAACATTGCCTTTGCCTCTGCAAGCAGTCCACGGATGAAAGGTATTTTGTTGTTTGTTGCTGGCTTTCGACCCTGTATATTTGCAAAGAAGAATGTTATCGGACTGGTGGTATTGTTGGTACTGGGGGGGGATTTTTTTCCGGCATTAGTATCTGTATCTGTTGGTTTGGAGTGGAGGCCATCGACTGTGGTTCCACTCCAGGAATGACTGGATTTGGTGTACGATTTCTGCCATTTCCTGCCAGTTTTTCTTCCTTCCTGGCACTAAAAAACCTCTCCCTCTTGAGTAGCTGTGGCTACCCAGGTTTTCCCATGGCCTGGATGTTTTGTATCTTTTTGTCCCCTTTAGATGGTATGCCTGGCAATTTAAGTTATAGCACAGTCTTTCCTGTACTGAAGAGGTACACAGTTCAGGGTGAAAAAGCTTACAGGAAGGGAGTTTGCATTTTCCTGTTGTCATATGGGCATGGCATTTTCTAGGGTGGTCATAGTTGCACGTCCCATCTGTTTTTCCAGATTTCCCATGCCAGCAGATACCGAGTGCATAGTATGTGCACAGGCTTGGTTTCCGTTTGCCTTGGGTTTCTGTGACTGTATTCCCTGTTGGTGCATGTTTCCCTGTCTTACTTCTATCCTCCCTAGCACCAACAATGGAGCTCCCACCAGTTGTTTTTGGTAATATATCCTCACTATTGCTAGTGGAGTCCTCTTGTTTGCTATTTCCTGCGGTATTTCTAGTTTGCAATATTGGTTTTATCTTATCTTTGACTACACTTGTTTCACTACTATGGCTCCTGTCCCCTATGAGGTCATTTATATGTATTCCTTCCTGCGTATAATTCCCGACTACCTGGACATAATCTCCAGCTTCAACATTACTGTCTCCCAGGACAGCATCTCCAGCTTCACCATTACTGTCTCCCAGGACAGCACCTCCAGCTTCACCATTACTGTCTCCCAGGACAGCACCTCCAGCTTCACCATTACTGTCTCCCAGGACAGCATCTCCAGCTTCACCATTACTGTCTCCCAGGACAGCACCTCCAGCTTCACCATTACTGTCTCCCAGGACAGCACCTCCAGCTTCACCATTACTGTCTCCCAGGACAGCACTATCAGCCCCCCATTTACTGACTACCAGGACATCATCTCCAGCCTTACAGTTTCTGACTACATGGCCAGTATCAAGGGCAGTACCATTCAGCCCAGACTTTTTATGTTCCCATCTGTTGTAGAAAGCTTCCAGGTTTTCTATGAAAGCAGCTTTGCTGTTGACCTCTTTTAATACCCTTGAGATTTTAGTCCACAGATTTATCTCATTTGGGCATGCCCAAAAACACTTCCCTGTTTTAATACTGCTTGTAGCTAGTTCTTGGATATCTGCACAAGGGGCGTGACACCAATTTCCACAAAAATGACAATTTATGCATGTGGAAGCCCGTTTGTTTGACTGACCACAGGCTACACAGCTTCATAATGATTTGAATGGTTGATTTACTGCAATTCTACTAGCAACCTCTTGAATATTCTATTAATAACCGTATAAAATTCGTATAAGCATTGTTCTCTCGGCACCAAGTGTCCAAACAACCTTACATCGTCTCATATAGGAATAAATCGCCCCCAAGGGCATTTTCAGTAAATCAGTCCTTTTTCAGTCTTTTCTCAGTTGTTGTTTGAGGTATATTTTTGACAAATATTTTTTACACGGTGTGAAAACACTTTGTCTTGTGCACCAAAACTGGAGGAAATCGGACGGTAAACAAAAGAGCTACAATTTTTTCCCCGACTGCTCCCTAAGTTCTACATTATTTAACTTATAAGTGCTAGGGTTGTGGACACTCCCGAGCTTCAGAACCTTGCATTTATCTACATTGAACTGCATCTGCCACTTTTCTGACCAGGTATTGAGTTCGTCTAAATCCTCCTGAAGTTCCCTGATATCTACGTTTGAATCAATTATCCTAAATATCTTTGTGTCATCAGCGAATTTGCTCATTTCACTAATAATTCCCTCATCAAGATAATTGATATATATTATAAACAACAACGGGCCCAAGACTGATCCCGGTGGAACACCACTAGTTACAGATCCCCACTCGGATTTAACCCCATGTATGGACAGTCTCTGCTTCCTGTCTGTGAGCCATGACTCGATCCATGAGAGCACTTTTCCCTGAATGCCATGAGCTGCCACTTTCTTTAACAGTCTTTGGTGCGGAACTCTATCAAAAGCCTTACTAAAATCTAAGTAAATTATATCAAATTCTTTATCGTGATCAACAGACTCAAAAGCTTTACTGAAGAAAGTTAATAAATTAGTTAGACAAGAACGGCCCCTGGTGAAACCATGTTGAGTATCATTAATCAAATTATGCCTATCGAGATGGTTTCTTACATTATCATATATAATTGACTCTAGCAATTTGCCTACAATTGAGGTTAGGCTTATTGGGCGGTAATTTGACGGCAACGACTTGTCCCCTACTTTAAAAATAGGAACCACATTAACCATCTTCCACATATCAGGCACTACACCTGTTTGAAGAGATAAATTAAAAATATTAGTTAAAGGTTCACAGAGTTCCATTTTACACTCTTTAAGAACCCTTGAAAAAGCTCATCAGGGCCCGGGGATTTATTTTGCTTTAACCGGTCTATCTGTTTGATAACCATTTCGCTAGTGACTGTGATATTGCATAATTTATCATCTTCAAGCCCGCTATAAAAATAATTACTGGGATATTGTCATTGTCTTCCTGAGTGAAAACCGAGAGAAAATAATTATTAAGAATAGAGCACATTTCATTCTCCTTGTCAGTGAGATGCCCAGAGTTATTTTTAAGGGGACCTATCTTATCTCTAGCTTTGTTCTATAAACCTGGAAAAGACTTTTTGGGTTAGTTTTTGAATCCCTAGCAACTTTAATTTCATAGTCCCGTTCAGCTTTTCTTATCCCCTTTTTAACGTCTCTCTTACTGTCAATATACTGATTCATAAGATGACCCTCACCTCTTTTGATGCGCCTATAAATTCCTTTCTTCTGTCCTAAAAGATATTAGAGACTATTATTCATCCATTTGGGGTCATTTCTATTCGATCTAATTTCCTTATTTGGGATAAATGTCCTTTGGTTAGCATTCAGTGGTAAAGGTAATTGATTTGTGATCGCTTGTGCTGAGTTCCTCTGTAATTTCTAAATTATTAACAAGGGTTTCCTTGTTTGCCAAAACCAAGCCAAGCAGGTTATTTCCCCTTGTAGGCTCTGTCACAAACTGCTTCAAAAAACAATCCTGAACTACTTCTAAGAAGTCGTTTGATTCTAAATTCCCAGTCAAGAAATTCCAATTAATATGACTAAAGTTAAAGTCTCCTAGAATTATTACATTATTGTGTCTTGTGCCCTTAACAATTTCTTGGTCCCTGTCTAAGTTTGGGGGACAGTATATCACACCTAAAATAAATTTTTCATGCCCTCTGAAAATTCTATCCAAACAGACTGTGTATGTGTTACTTCAGACTCAATGCCCGTTTTTATGCAACAGTTCAAGCGATCTCGGACATACAGTGCCACCCCACCCCCCCTTCCCGATACCTCTATCTACTTGGAACAATTTAAAACCCTGAATGTGACATTCTGCAGGCATGTCCCGACTTTTTGAATTAAACCATGTCTCAGTTATGACAAATACATCACTGTTACCTTCACTAGCAACTAATCTCAACTCGTCCATCTTATTCCTAGCACTACGGCTATTAGCATAATATACATTGAAAGACCCTCCTTTCTCTATGCCCTTCCTGCTCATTTCTGTTTTTCTACTAAACCTATTACCAATATCTACCTCGTTCTGCTTATTACTAGTTCCCCTAGAACTCATATTACTACACTGGGACTTCACTGCTTTCCCGCCAAAACCCATACCACTAAGTATTCCTAGTTTAAGGTCCTAATAGCTCCCTCCACTGCAGTTGCCAGTGCCCCCACCCCAGACCTTGATAAGTGTACCCCCATCCCTGGCATACATGTCATTTCTGCCATAGAAGAGGTCCCAGTTGTCAATGAATGTTGCCGCATTTTCCTTATAGCATTTGTCCAGCCAGCAATTGATACCAATTGCCCTGGACAACCATTCATTTCCAACTCCTCTCCTTGGCAAAATACCACATATGAAAGGGTTCCCACCTTCCTAATTATTTCTATTGCTGACCTATATCTGCTAATCAGGTCCTCACTCCTATGTTTGCCAACATCGTTGCCTCCCGCACTGAGGAAGATAATAGAATTGCTCCCATTACCTTTCATGATGTCGTCCAGATGGCTAACAATATCTCCCATCCCAGCCCCAGGAAAACATACCCTCTTCCTGACTCTTCCTCTTCCTCCTCTTCCTGTCCCTAAGGCAAAACGCCCTCTCCATAAACTTAACCCGACTGTCTCCAATTAAAACAATGTTCTTACCTTCACTTGTGGAATTCGTCGTGACGTTCTCGATGGTCTTCGTTGGGGTTTCTGGGGAAGTTTCATTCACATCTGCCAATGCTTTCATGGAGCTCGTTGTGACGTTCCCAGTAGACAACCTACATTCGTCAAGTAGCATTGAAAATGGGTTGGAAGATTCCACAGCAGTCTTTACGTTTTTCGTTGTTTCTGCCTCTCCAACAGTCTTCTTGATCCCCAGCTTGGTTCAATGTTCTGCTGCCACAGACCAGGTTCCTCTCTTAACCTGAGGACTCACAACAGGATTACTACAAATCCTCTTGTTCTCCTCTGTTAATCGACGTTTCTCCAGCTTAGCAGCCCTAAGCTCCTCTTTTAGCTGCTGGTAGAGTTGCTCAAGAGAGGGCATCCTGGTAGAGATTCAAAGAGAGCACACGAACATGTCTTCACAGAGATAAGTACACGTCACCACTGCACAGTGGAGGTTCCTGGTGGTGGCTGGTATCAACTCCTTCACTTTGTAACCTCTTCAGGAACTTTACCATGCATTCAAGTATTTATTTTATTTTTATTTTTAGACTGGGTATTCACTCTTTTTTCTTTAGTACAGTATTATGGTCATAACAAATCTGATGATATTAATTACACTCACAACACCAACAACTGGGGATTGACTAATTTTTTCTTATTTTCAGTATTTACTTAATCACTCGTTTATGACCTTATCACTACACTGCTACTATAACCGACCAATATCTGTATTTATTAATATTTCAGATCACACCGTTAACCCAACTAACTATGTTTGGATAGTTTGTGTCAACACTGCAGCCAGCAGCCTCATCAGCTGATTGCTACCCTCTCTCACTCAGCATTCATTTAAATTTAAATTGTAAATTTCTTGATCTTATCACATTATTCGCACTCTTGAAAGCTGTTACACTCTTGCAGGTATGTTCACTAATTCACTCACGTACGAAGACCGCTCATAATATCTTAGGACAGCCACTAGAACGCTAAATCCTGGGAGCACTATTTAGCGATAATGCTTCACGTATGTGTGTGTGTGTGTGTTTGTACTCACCTAGTTGAGGTTGCGGGGGTCGAGTCCGAGCTCCTGTGTGTGTGTATGTGTGTGTGTGTGTGTGTGTGTGTGTGTGTGTGTGTGTGTGTGTGTGTGTGTGTGTGTGTGTGTGTGCGTATGAGTGTGAACGTATGTGTGTGTGTGTGTTTGTGTGTGTGTATTCACCTAATTGTGGTTGCAGGGGTCGAGTCATAGCTCCTGGCCCCACCTCTTCGCTGATTGCTACTAGGTCCCCTCTCTCCCTGCCCCATGAGCTTTATCATACCTCGCCTTAAAACTATGTATGGTTCCCGCCCTCACTACGTCACTTTCTAGGCTATTCCACGGCTTGACTACTCTATGACTGAAGAAATACTTCCTAACATCATCTGAGTCTTCAACTTCCAATTGTGACCTCTTGTGTCTGTGTCCCTTCTCTGGAACATCCCGTCTTTGTCCACCTTGTCTATTCCGCACAGTATTTTATATGTCGTTATCATGTCTCCCCTGACCCTCCTGTCCTCCAGTGTCGTCAGGCCGATTTCCCTCAACCTTTCTTCGTAGAACATTCCCCGTAGCTCTGGGACTAGTCTTGTTGCAAACCTTTGCACTTTCTCTAATTTCTTGATGTGCTAGACTAGGTGTGGATTCCAAACTGGTGCTGCATACTCCAGTATGGGCTTGACGCACATGGTATGCAGAGTCTTGAACGAATCCTTACTGAGGTATCGGAACGCTATCCGTAGGTTTGCCAGGCGCCCGTATGCTGCAGCAGTTATCTGATTGATGTGCGCCTCAGGAGATATGCTCGGTGTTATACTCACCCCCAGATCTTTTTCCTTGAGTGAGGTTTGCAGTCTTTGGCGATCTAAATTATATTGTTTCTGCGGTCTTCTTTGTCCTTCCCCAATCTTCATGACTTAGCATTTGGCAGGGTTAAACTCAAGGTGCCAGTTGCTGGACCAGGCTTGTAGCCTGTCCAGGTCTCTTTGTAGTCCTGCCTGATCCTCATCCGATTTGATTCTTCTCATTAACTTCACATCATCTGCAAACAAGGACACTTCTGAGTAGATCCCTTCCATTATGTCGTTCACATATGTCAAGAACAGCACAGGTCCTAGGACTGACCCCTGTGGAACCCCGCTTGTCACAGGCGCCCACTCTGACACCTCGTCACGTACCATGACTCGTTGTTGCCTCCCTGTCAGGTATTCTCTGATCCATTGCAGTGCCTTTCCTGTTATGTGTGTCTGATCCTCTAGCTTTTGCAGTAACCTCTTGTGAGGAACTGTGTCAAAGGCCTTCTTACAGTCCAAAAAAATGCAGTCGATCCACCCCTCTCTCTCTTGTCTTACTTCTGTCACCTTGTCATAAAACCCCAGTAGGTTTGTGACACAGGATTTTCCTTCCCTGAAACCGTGCTGGTGTCAATTATACGCTTGTTTCTTTTCAGGTGCTCCACCACTCTCCTCCTGATGATCTTCTCCATGACCTTGCATACTATACACGTTAGTGATACAGGTCTGTAGTTTAGTGCCTCATGTCTGTCTCCCTTTTTAAAAGTTGGGACTACATTTGCCATCTTCCATACCTCGGGGAGTTGCCCAGTTTCAAATGATGTGTTGAAGATCTTTGTTAATGGCACACACAATATCTCTGCTCCCTCTTTAAGGACCCATGGAGAGATGTTGCCTGGTCCCACCGCCTTTGAGGTGTCAAGTTTGCATAGCAGCTTCTTCACCTTCTCCTTGGTTATATGTACCTCATCCAGCACTTGCTGGTGTACCCCCCTGTTCTGATTTCCTGGAGTCCTACTGGTTTCCACTGTAAATACTTCTTTAAATCTCGTGTTGAGCTCCTGACATACCTCTCGGTCGTTTCTTGTGATTCCCCATCACCCTTCCTCAGTCTGATTACCTGGTCCTTGACTGTTGTTTTACTTCTGATGTGGCTGTACAACAACTTCGGGTCAGTCTTGACTTTCGATGCTATGTCATTTTCATGTTGACGCTGAGCCTCCCTTCTTATCTGTGCATATTCGTTTCTGGCTCTTCAGCTAATCTCTTTATTTTCCTGAGTTCTCTGTCTTCTGTACCTTTTCCATTCTCTAGTACACCTAGTTTTTGCCTCCCTACACCTTTGGGTGAACCAAGGACTAGTTCTGTTCTTCCCATTATTTCTGTTTTCCTTGGGAACAGATCTCTCCTCTGCCTCCTTGCATTTTGTTGCCGCATAGTCCATCATTTCTTGTACTGGTTTTCCTGTCAGTTCCCTCTCCCACTGAATGTCTTGAAGGAAATTCCTCATGCCTGAGTAGTTCCCCCTTTTGTAGTTAGGTTTTTCCCACCCTGTTCCTGCTACTCTCTCCACTTGGAGCTCAACTATGTAGTCAAAGCACAGAACCACATGATCACTAGCTCCCAGGGGCCTTTCATACATGATATCCTCGATGTCCGAACTACTCAAGGTGAATACAAGGTCCAGTCTTGCTGGTTCATCCTCTCCTCTCTCTCTGGTAGTGTCTCTAACATGTTGATGTATGAGGTTTTCCAGTACCACATCCATCATCTTGGCTCTCCATGTTTCGGGACCCCCATGGGGCTCCAGGTTTTCCTAGTCAATCTCCTTGTGATTGAAATCACCCATAACTAGTAACTTTGCTCCCCCAATGTGTGCTCTCCTGGCCACCTCGGCTAGTGTGTCGACTATTGCTCTGTTGCTCTCATCGTATTCTTCTCTTCGCCTCCTGCAGTTCTTTGGTGGGTTGTACATTACTGCAATTATCACCTTATGTCCCTCAGACTGGATTGTTCCTACTAAGTAGTCCCTTTCGTCCGTGCCATCCATTTCTTCCATTATCTCAAAACCACACTGGTTTTTAATGAGCAGTGCAACTCCTCCTTTCCCTCTCTTCCCTCTGTCTTTCCTGAGGATTTGATATCCGGATGGAAAGATTGAATCTGTTATTATTCTGATGAGTTTTGTTTCTGTGAGTGCTATTATATCTGGGGATGTCTCCTTGATTCTTTCGTGCCACTCCTCATACTTATTTGTTATTTCATCTGCATTTGTATACCACACCTTCAACTTCTTTTCTAAGATTGTGGTCTGGGAGGTGTATTGAGGTTGGGGAAGTGGGAGACCTGATAAGGAACTATGGGTGGTTGCTGTGGGGATGGAGTTTGCAATGCAGTGGGTGGAGGCATTGGATGTGGCATGTGTGTTTTGGTTTAGAGTGTTTGGTGTGTGTGTGTGTGTGTGTGTGTGTGTGTGTGTGTGTGTGTGTGTACTCACCTAATTGTACTCACCTAATTGTGGTTGCAGGGGTCGAGACTCAGCTCCTGGCCCCGCCTCTTCACTGATCGCTACTAGGTCCTCTCCTGTGATTCCTGAGCTTTGTCATACCTCTTCTTAAAACTATGTATGGTTCCTGCCTCCACTACTTCACTAGCTAGGCTATTCCACTTCCTGACGACTCTATGACTGAAGAAATACTTCCTAACGTCCCTGTGACTCGTCTGAGTCTTCAGCTTCCAGTTGTGACCCCTTGTTTCTGTGTCCCCTCTCTGGAACATCCTATCTCTGTCCACCTTGTCTATTCCCTGCAGTATCTTGTATGTCATTATCATGTCTCCCCTGGCTCTTCTGTCCTCCAGTGTCGTCAGTCCAATTTCCCTCAACCTTTCCTCGTACGACATTCCCCTGAGCTCTGGGACTAGCCTTGTTGCAAACCTTTGAACTTTGTCTAACTTCTTGACGTGCTTGACCAGGTGTGGGTTCCAGACTGGTGCTGCATACTCCAGTATGGGCCTAACATACACAGTGTACAGTGTCTTGAACGATTCCTTATTAAGGTATCGGAACGCTATTCTCAGTTTTGCCAGGCGCCCGTATGCTGCAGCAGTTATTTGGTTGATGTGTGCCTCCGGTGACGTGCTCGGTATTATGGTCACCCCAAGGTCTTTCTCCCTGAGTGAGGTCTGTAGTCTTTGTCCACCTAGCCTATACTCTGTCTGCGGTCTTCTTTGCCCCTCCCCAATCTTCATGACTTTGCATTTGGCAGGATTGAATTCGAGAAGCCAGTTTCTGGACCACATGTCCAGCCTGTCCAAGTCTCTTTGCAGTCCTGCCTTATCCTCTTCTGATTTAATTCTTCTCATCAACTTCACATCATCTGTGAATAGGGACACTTCATAGTCTATTCCTTCCATCATGTCGTTCGCATATATCAAAAATAGCACCGGTCCTAGAACTGACCCCTGTGGGACCCCGCTCGTCACAGGCGCCCACTGTGATACCTCTTCACGCACCATGACTCGTTGCTGCCTCCCTGTCAGGTATTCCCTGATCCATTGCAATGCCCTCCCTGTTATATGCACCTGATCCTCCAGCTTCTGCGCTAATCTCTTGTGGGGAACTGTGTCAAAGGCCTTCCTGCAGTCTAGGAAAGCGCAATCAACCCACCCCTCTCTCTCGTGTTTTACTTCTGTTACCTTGTCATAAAACTCCAGGAGGTTTGTGACACAGGATTTGCCTTTCATGGACCCATGCTGGTTTTCATTTATAATCTTGTTCCGTTCCAGGTGTTCCACCACTCTCCTCCTGATAATCTTCTCCATGACTTTGCACACAATACATGTCAGAGATACAGGTCTGTAGTTTAGTGCCTCATTTCTGTTTCCTTTCTTAAATATGGGGACTACATTTGCTGTCTTCCATTTCTCAGGTAGTTTATCTGGAGTTTATCTGGAGAGAGTTCCGGGGGTCAACGCCCCCGCGGCCCGGTCTGTGACCAGGCCTCCTTAGGTCAGTGTCCCAGGATGCGACCCACACCAGTCGACTAACACCCAGGTACCCATTTTACTGATGGGGAACATAGACAACAGGTGGAAAGAAACACGTCCAATGTTTCTACTCTGGCTGGGAATCGAACCCAGGCCCTCACCGTGTGAAGCGAGAGCGTTAACCACCAGGCCACCAGTTGCCCAGTTTCAAGGGATGTGTTGAAGAGTGTGGTTAGGGGCATGCACAGTATCTCTGCTCCTTCTCTAAGGACCCATGGGGAGATGTCCGGTCCCATCGCCTTTGACGTATGAAGGTCACTTAGCAGCTTCTGCACCTCCTCCTCGGTTGTTCGTATGTCATCCAACACTTGTTGGTACATTCCCTCTTGATGTTCCCTTCTGTGCTGTCTTCCCACAGCCCTTCCTGTCTCTACTGTAAAAACTTCCATAAATCTCCTGTTTAGCTCCTCATATACCTCCTGATCATTTCTTGTGAGTTCTCCCCCTTCTGTCCTCAATCTGATCACCTGGTCTTTGACTGTTGTCTTCCTCCTGATGTGGCTATACAACAATTTCGTGTCAGTCTTGATTTTCGATGCTATGTCATTTTCATACTGTCGCTGGGCCTCCCTCCTTACCTGTGCATACTCGTTCCTGGCTCTGCGACTGATCTCCCTATTTTCGTGTGTTCTCTGCCTTTTGTACTTTTTCCATTCTCTATTGCACTTTGTTTTTGCCTCCTTACTCCGTCGGGTAAACCAGAGGCTCGTTCTGGTCTTCCCATTGTTTCTGTTGCCCTTGGGAATAAACCTTTCCACTGCCTCCTTGCATTTTTTTGTTACATATTCCATCATTTCGTTTACTGTCTTTCCTGTCAGGTCTCTGTCCCACGGAACCTCCTGCAGGAAGTTCCTCAACCCTATATAGTCCCCTCTTTTATAGTCAGGCTTTTCCCATTCAACTCCTGTTACCCTCTCCACTTGCTACTCTACTATGTATTCAAAGCACAGAACTACGTGGTCGCTAGCTCCTAGGGGACTCTCATACGTGATGTCCTCAATGTCTGAACTGCCCAGGGTGAACACAAGGTCCAATCTTGCTGGTTCATCCGCCCCTCTCACTCTGGTAGTGTCCTTAACATGTTGGTGCATGAGGTTTTCCAGCACCACGTCCAACAACTTGGCTCTCCATGTTTCATGTCTTCTTGCCACCTCAGCAAGTGTGTCCACCATTGCTCTGTTGCTCTCTTCATATTCCTCTCTTGGCCTCCTGCAGTTCTGTGGTGTATTATACATCACTGCAATGACCACCTTGTGCTCCCCAGACTGAAATGTACCTACTATGTAGTCTCTTTCTCCTGTCTCGTCTATGCCTTCCATTTTCTCGAATTTCCATCTGTTTTTTATGAGCAGAGCAACCCCACCTTCCCCTTTGCCCCTTCTATCTTTCCTCATGATCTGGTATCCTGGTGGGAAGATTGCATCTGTTATTGTCTCCGTGAGTTTTGTTTCTGTAACTGCTATGATGTCTGGGGACTTCTCATTGATTCTTTCTTGCCATTCCTCATGTTTATTCGTTAATCCATCCGAATTTGTGTACCAAACCTTCAACTTCTGTTCTAATAGTGTAACTGTGGTGCTGGGGTGGGAACAGATGGATCTGTGTGCGATGGTTGGTTTGGATTGTTCAGTTGCCTTGGGGGTATCGTGGCTGGAGTCCTTCTGCAGGTGTTTCTGGGGGTGTGCTTGTCCATCCACATGTTCCTGGTTTATTCTGCTCTCCTTTTTCATTTCCTCCAATTCCTCCTTTCGTTTTTGAACTCTTTCATCATCTTTCTTTCCTCCTGTGTGTGTGTGTGTGTGTGTGTGTGTGTGTGTGTGTGTGTGTGTGTGTGTGTGTGTGTGTGTGTGTGTGTGTGTGTGTGTGTGTGTGTGTGTGTGTGCGTGTGTGTGTGTGTGAGTGTGCATGTGCGTGTGCGTGTGTGTGTGTGTGTGTGTGTGTGTGTGTGTGTGTGTATGAGTGTGTGTGTGTGTGTACTCACCTAGTTGAACTCACCTAGTTGAGGCTGCAGGGGTCGAGTCCAAGCTCCTGGCCCCGTCTTTTCACTGGTTGCTGCTAGGTCACTCTCCCTGAACCGTGAGCTTTATCATACCTCTGCTTAAAGCTATGTATGGATTCTGCCTCCACTACATCGCTTCCCAAACTATTCCACTTCCTGACTACTCTGTGGCTGAAGAAGTACTTCCTAACATCCCTGTGATTCATCTGTGTCTTCAACTTCCAACTGTGTGCCCTTGTTGCTGTGTCCCATCTCTGGAACATCCTGTCTTTGTCCACCTTGTCAATTCCTCTTAGCATTTTGTATGTCGTTATCATGTCCCCGCTATCTCTCCTGTCCTCCAGTGTCGTCAGGTTGATTTCCCTTAACCTCTCCTCGTAGGACATACCTCTTAGCTCTGGGACTAGTCTTGTTGCAAACCTTTGCACTTTCTCTAGTTTCTTTTCGTGCCTGGCTAGGTGTGGGTTCCAAACTGGTGCCGCATACTCCAACATGGGCCTAACGTACACGGTGTACAGGGTCCTGAACGATTCCTTATTAAGATGTCGGAATGCTGTTCTGAGGTTTGCTAGGCGCCCATATGCTACAGCAGCTATTTGGTTGATGTGCATTTCAGGAGATGTGCATGATGTTATACTCACCGCAAGATCTCTTTCCTTGAGTGAGGTTTGTAGTCTCTGGCTCCCTACACTGTATTCCGTCTGCGGTCTTCTTTGCCCTTCCCCAATCTTCATGACTTTGCACTTGGTGGGGTTGAACTCCAGGAGCCAATTGCTGTGCCAGGTCTGCAGCCTGTCCAGATCCCTTTGTAGTTCTGCCTGGTCTTCGACCAAATTAATTCTTCTCATCAACTTCACGTCATCTGCAAACAGGAACACTTCATAGTCTATTTCTTCCGTCATGTCATTCACAAACACCAGAAACAGAACTGGTCCTAGGACTGACCCCTGTGGGACCCAGCTGGTCACAGGTGCCCACTCTGACACCTCGCCACATACCATGACTTGCTGCTGTCTTCCTGACAAGTATTCCCTGATCCATTGTAGTGCCTTTCCTGTTATCCCTGCTTGGTCCTCCAGTTTTTGCACTAATCTCTTGTGTGGAACCGTGTCAAACGCCCTCTTGCAGTCAAAGAAAATGCAATCCACCCACCCCTCTCTCTCTTGTCTTACTGCTATCACCATGTCATAGAACTCCAGTAGGTTTGTGACACAGGATTTCCCGTCCCTGAAACCATTTTGGCTGCTCTTGATGAGATCATGTGTGTGTGTGTGTGTGTGTGTGAGTGTGTGTGTGTGTGTGTGTCCATTTTATCCTTATCCACTATGTCAGTTCCTCATAGTATTTTTCAAATCTGTTTCATGTCTTCTTTATCGCTCCTGTCCTTCAGTGATGTCAGGCTGAGTTCCCTTAACCTCTCCTCATAGGACATACCCCATAGCTCCGGGGTTAGTCTTGTTGCAAATCTTTGAACTTTCCTTAATTTATTGACGTGTTTGACCAGGTGTGGGTTCCAAACTGGTGCTGCATACTCCGATATGGGCCTGAGGTACACTGTGTACTGTGTCTTGAATGACTTCTTACTCAGGTGTAGAAACGCTGTTCATATGTTTGCGAGGCACCTATATGCTGCAGCAGTTATTTGGCTGATTTGCTTCTCATGAGATGTGGTCGGTATGATAATGACCCCTAGATCCTTGTTCTTGAGTGATGTTTGCAACCTTTGACCCCCTAGCGTGTATTCCGTCCACGGTCTTCTCTGACCTTCCTCAATCTTCATGACTTTGCACTTGGTAAGGTTAAACTTCAAGAGCGAATTGTTGGACCAGGCTTGCAGCCTGTTCAGATCCTTTTGTAGTCCTATGTAATCCGCTTCCACTTGAATTCTCTGCATTAGCTTCACGTCGTCAGCAAACAGGGACACCTCTGAATCTATTTCTTCCATCACGTCATTCACATATACCAGAAACAGCACCGAACATAGGACTGACCCATGTGAAACCCCGCTCGTCGCATGCACAAACTCTGACATGTTATTCCTGTCTGCTGTTCAAGCTTTTGCACTAATCTCTTCCACGAAACTGTGTCGAAAGCCTTCTTACAGTCCAAGAAAATGCAACCTACCCACCCCTCTCTCTCTCTTGTCTTACTTCTATCAACTTGTGTCGTAAAACTCCAACAAGGTACTGACACAGGATTTCCCTTCCTTGATCCACCAGTCTTTTCCTGGTAAGCGTGTCCGTGACTTTGCAAGCTATACATGTCAGTGACACTAATTTTGAATTTAATGCTGCCCGTGTGTCTCCATTCTTAAAAATTCAGCCTACATTTGCTGTCTTCCATACCTGAAGGTAGTTTTGATACTTCAGTTGAAGATTATTTTTAGTGACACACACAATGCCTCTACTCTTTCTGTCAGGACCCATGGAGAGATATTGTCTGGTTCCCTCACTTTGAAATATCTATTTCGCTTACCAGCCTCTTCACTTTCTCCTCGGTTGTGTGCAGTGTGTCCAGCAGTTGTTGAAGTACCCTTGCATCCCAGTTTGTTAGAACTCTTTGTCTCTACTGAAAATACTTCCTTAAATCTCGTGTTGAGCTCTTCACATACTTCTTGGTCTTTTTTCGTGATTCCCCTTCCTCAGCTTTATTACCTAATCCTTGAATGTTGATTTCCTTCGGATGTGGCTGTGCAACAACTTTGAGTCAGATTTGGCTCATAATGCTGTGTCATTCTCATACTGCAGCTGGGTCTCCCTCCCTATCCATGCACATTTGTTTCTGGTCCTTCGGTTAATCCCCTTACTTTCATTTCTCCCTCGTCTTGTATATATTTCCCATTCTCTATCGCACATACTTTTGGCCTCTCTACGCCTTTGGGTTCTAAATGTTGGACAGGTCAATAACCATGCCACTTATAAACCATACCCCCGGCCGGGATTGAACCCGCGGTCATAGAGTCTCAAAACTCCAGCCCGTCGCGTTAGCCACTAGACCAGCTAGCCACAATAAGATTCATCCAACTAGGTATATTTCTACACCATAGGAAAGTTAGCACAGGCACCTCTGTGACCACAAATGCAAGTTTTTACAGACGAATCTCCAGCTAGCGTGGCCGTGACGAACTCTAGCTCAAGTCCCTTCACTGGCTAGCTGGTCTAGTGGCTAACGCGACGGGCTGGAGTTTTGAGACTCTATGACCGCGGGTTCAATCCCGGCCGGGGGTATGGTTTATTTGCAATCGTGTCATTACGATTTCTTAAGTCATGTTGACGGCAGTGAAGGGACTTGAGCTAGAGTTCGTCACGGCCACGCTAGCTGGAGATTCGTCTGTAAAAACTTGCATTTGTGGTCACAGAGGTGCCTGTGCTAACTTTCCTATGGTGTAGAAATATACCTAGTTGGATGAATCTTATTGTGGCTAGCTGGTCTAGTGGCTAACGCGACGGGCTGGAGTTTTGAGACTCTATGACCGCGGGTTCAATCCCGGCCGGGGGTATGGTTTATTTGCAATCGTGTCATTACGATTTCTTAAGTCATGCCACTTATAAATTGAATAGTGTAGATCTTAATACTACTGATTACGAAAAGGATTTAGGAGTTCTGATTAACAGTAATCTGAAACCAAGACAACAGTGCATAAGTATTTGCAATAAAGCTAACAGAATCCTTGGCTTCATATAAAAAAGTACAAATAATAGAAGTCCTCAGGTTGTTCTTCAACTCTACATATCCTTGTTAGGCCTCATTTAGATTATGCAGCGCAGTTCTGGTCACCGTATTACAGAATGGATATAAATGCATTGGAAAACGTATAGAGGAGGATGACAAAGCTCATTCCATCTATCAGAAATCTTCCCTATGAGGATAGACTGAGGGCCCTGAATCTGCACTCTCTAGAAAGGCGTAGAATTAGGGGGGATACGATTGAGGTGTATAAGTGGAAAACAGGAATAAATATATGGGATGTAAATAGCGTGCTGAAAATATCCAGCCAAGACAGGACTCGCAGCAATGGCTTCAAGTTGGAAAAGTTCAGATTCAAGAAGGACATAGGAAAGCACTGGTTTGGTAATAGCGTTGTGGATGAGTGGAACAAACTCCCGAGTACCGTCAAAGAAGCTAAGACCTTGTGTAGTTTTAAAAATAGGTTGGATAAACACATGAGTGAGTGTGGGTGGGTATGAATTGGACCTGACTAGCTTGGGCTACTAGATCTGGTGCCGTGCTACTTCCTAAAGTGGAAGTGGCCTGACTAGGTCATTGCTTCACAGGAGACGTAGACCACACTTCACGATGCACTTCTCGAACAGGGTAAAGATCAAACCAGAGAGTGGGACAGTCAGTGACTCGTCCAAGCTAGCACTTGAAGCTGTCGTCAGTGGCAGACTGCAAATCAAGTTTAATGCGATTCTGTAGCTCAAAGAGGCCTTCGTTGTCGTCTGTACTGACGACACCGAGGCTGAAAAACTCATGACCACCACTGCTACAACCACTCTACGAGATCAGGGATTTATTGTCTTGACTTCCCCAGCTCTGAGGGCCAGGAGAACTGTGTTCCTCAATTGACTCGACAGGCTCATCACTTTCCAGGCTACCGAAGATATGAAGTCGTCCATTGAAGCACAGAACCCTTGGGCTAAGGTGGAATTCATTACCAAAATAACCACTGCCTCCTCCATGCTGAAGGTCACCTTCAGTGACGTCAACATGGCAGCCAGAGCTCTCGCTGAGGGACTGGCTATTCACTACTTCCACATCAATCCAGCCTTCATCGAAGCAGAAAAATTTCATCAAATTCCACAGTGTTCCAACTGTTACTCATACCTACATACCACCAAAGACTGCCCTGCCAAGAATAAGAAGTTCTGCTCCACCTGCGGCGAAGAAGGTCATGACTTCAAGACGTGCACTACTGCCTCTCCACCTAAATGCTTGAACTGCAAGAATGATCACCATACTCTTGCTGCCAAGTGCCCAACCAGACGAGATATACTTAAGAAACAACTCCAACAACAACAGAAAAAAAAAAACTACTGCACAAGCGACTACATATGCTGCTATTACCAAGCTTCAAGCAGATACTACCAAGATTCTTCAAGCCACGCAAGCTGCATCTACCACTTCTTCGCCAGCTCTTGCTGGCGACTCCACAAAGATTCTTTACTGCATCATGTATGCTCATGTGCAGAATGTAGCTGAATCTGGTTCCTTCAACACAACCATCAACGAACTCTTCAAGCTCAACAACATGCCTGGTTTCACATTCCCTGCATCTCCACCTTCCACAGAGATCATAAAATCCACTGCAAATGTCGCCAACATTACCGCTTCTCCACCGCTACCACACCTTCCTCGGCGACCACTGAGACGCCGACCGATTCCACCAATGAGAGTCCACCATCACCTGCTTCCACCTCCGTCACAACGGACCAATCAGACGCCTCACCTCAAACGTCTTAGCCACCAGCCAAGAAGGTTAAAACAAAAGAGCCTTGGGATGCATTCCTACGTACTACCGCCACTCCTTCACAAGAAGTCCAGCTCTTGCCTGGTGTATACTTCTACACAACCAACCAGAATGAGAATGCAATGTACACTCCAGAAACTATTCAACGCCTCAACAATGGGACAATCAAGTTCACCTGCGACTCAACTCGATCATTCACCACTGAATCCCTGATCAACCTACTCTCAAAAAGTCACCGCTTTGTGGCACTCGACTGCACCACAAGGAAGAAATTCAGGACTCTCCAGAATGGGGCTGCCGAAGACGGTACCCTCATCTAGCAGGACTGGCAATGATCAATCACCGTGAAGACAAGTTTCCCCAGCACTTTGCTGCCTGCTAAATCTGGAGTGTGGCTCCAAAACGAACCATGTAATTACCGCCTCCGCCATCCTATGCTGCTGAAGATGCTAAACGAGAAGACACTTCCCACTTGGGGAGTCACTGCAAGACAGAAGAAGAAGCCACCCTCCAACCGGAGGGCCCCAAGAAAGAATACAGAAGAAAGAAGATAATCGACACCCCCCCCCCCCACCCGGGAGGCCACCGCCGGGTCGCCATCTGGAGAAGACCCGGGCCGGAAGTACCGGCAAACCTACAACAACAACATAGGTGGTCATTGTTCTAGGCCAGGGGGTGGCATGGACATCCTTCGCATGGGTCAGTAGGCCTGTTGCTGTGTTCCTTCTTTCTTATGTTCTTATCTTCTTATGTTTTCCCAACAGTTCTCTTTCTCACTGCACCTCGTATGTGGTGGGTGTGTGTGTGTTTATGAGTATACCTTACAGTCATGAGGTAGTGTTAATGATGATATTTTTAAGCACACATGTAATATTAATATTTTAAAAAGGTATCGGCTGGCACACCTCAGCCTAGTCTTTATCAGCTACCCCTCATCATATACTTCATCCCAACCATCTTTTTTTCTATTCAGGTCTTCAAATCCAGCACCGGTAAACTTGTGGTTGCTGTTGCCACGACCCACCTACAGGGCCAAAGACTATCTTACCTACACTTGTGCCAGAAGAGTCCTCAACATAGAGCAAAAATTCCTCTACCTTATACTTCAAGATGTTTGTGAATGGCCTGAAGCTGTCTCTCTGGATACTGAAGATATCTGGATGTTTTCCATACATTTATAAAGGAGTTTCAGACCATGAGGCAAGCAGTCTTCAGTTTAAAACGCCCTTTGAGAAGAAACTCTGGCTTCAAGTTTGGTCTGTATGTATAACTTTTGTATATATTATAATCAGTATATACAACAATTGTAAGAAGATTCATTACGTTAAATGTGTTACAGAGGTCTCGGGAGAAGGATTGAAAGCATCACTTGTCATTGCAGAAGCTGTGCAAGTATTTAACTGTGTCTTTAATGTGTGTGTGTTCGCTAAACATTATGCTCTGAAGCACATGTTAACCTTGCTGTGGCGCCTCCACACAAAGATGTGCCGGGAATCAATCAACTATGAAACTGCATCTGATAAAATTATCACTCCGAGTACCTGTTTTCCCGAACAGTCAGCAGAATGTGCTCTTAGCTGTACTAAATGTCAGAACAAATGCACCACAGACGCATTTATAGACGTAATTACAGCCCTGAATCTGATAATTTACCTGTTCCACGTCATTTTACGACTATCTTTAGCATTCGAGTCAGTTGTAAGCAATATATTCTTCGTGTGGGACATGACGCTGCAGTTGGGCTTCACATTGTTGTTTCACTGGTGTCTCAAGGTACTGACAAACGTGCTTAAAGCCGCAGCTCAAGATTGTCTCACCCTGCAACCACAGCCCCACTCATCTGCTAGACGCCTCCAGAACCTTCAATACTTCCACCAGATCCTTATACAGGTATGAACTGTATCATTTAGTTTTAATTCAAATAAGTAAAAAAGGACTATTTTACATTTAAGAAATATTTAAGTACTTAAGTAATATCCATGGTATTGAATTTATTTAAAATATTTCGCTGAATACAGAACTTTATGTCAATCCACGGAAAACAACAATATGTGAAACACACACACACACACACACACACACACACACACACACACACACACACACACACACACACACACACACACACACACACACACACACACACAAAATGGTTGGGACTCACAGGAATCAGGGATCATATGACAATGGTACTGGTAGGGAGGAATGGATGGAGGTGCAGTGGAAAAGGATGGAGCAAGAATGGGAGAGAAAATTAGGTGAACTTTCTGAAAAAATGGAGAAAGAGCTCTCTATGAAATGGGAAAAGAGGTTGGAGAAGGAGACGAGGAATTGGGAGGCACAAGTCGAAACTGCAGTAGCCAGGGCAAGGGTCCTAGAATTTGAAGCAAACAGGCTGAAGCAAGTCTCAGGGGCAGTGACCAGAGAAGACACAGCATATGAAGCTGAGAGGCAGAACAGGAAGGAAGGAGATGTGAATTATGCTAAGGTCACATCAGCCTGCAAAGAAGGGCCAGGGAGTGAAAGGGAAGAGCAGCTGGGTGCAGATGGAGAGGGAGACAGGTCGAATGCTGAGGCACAACCATGCTACCAAGAGCCACTGGAAAAATCAAGGGAGAAAATGACCACATACAGACAGGAACCAGAGTCACAGAGGGAGAGGCAATGGGACGAGGAAAGGGCAAAATCAGTTTTTATCCATGGGTGTCAGCATAGTTGCTGATCCTCCTTTACATGTGTTGTATGTATAGATTAGCTGAGTATCATAGTACCATCCATATGTTTATATAGAAGATCCCTATTAGGCCAAGTGACTGTATGATGTCACGGGATGCAGCATGAGTGAGTGGGTTGCTCTGCCTCGTCCTCACTCCACGGTTAGACATACAAGCAGGCAGTAACATGGCAGGCTGGGCCCCTTCTTTACCACAGTCTGACAATACATATCGTTACCATCCAACAAATGCGTTTACCTTCATCCATCATATCACCTTCCGAACCCCCACGACAATTTGGTGACAGCAGAGGGCCTGTAATTCTGACGATTACAGCGATTTCTGGAGATAAATTTATACTGAACCGGTCGCCATCTTCTGATGCTAGGCCTGCCAAGAAGGGTAATGCTCGACCTAGCCAGCCAGCTACCCGACCAAGCGTCTACCAGCCTCTACATTATTCACTGGTCAGTCTCCTTGTATTAGTGTTTATCTGCTTATTTGCATCACTCCCGAGGGATTGACCCGAGTTTGCAAAGTAAGCCAGTCTGTGGTGGGGGAGTCAGCCAGCCTAGCCTTACACCATCCAGCCTTTGCCTGCCAAGCCAGCTTTCCACCCCTGCTGTGCTCATCGTTAGAAGTTATCAAGCCAGTTATCAAGCAAAGCCAGTCAGCAACTAACCCAGGTGTCTTAACCCAGTACTCAAGCAAGCCACGTGGATACAGTCTTCCTCATCGCTTTGTGCTTGAAGTTCTAGCCATTCTGTGTGCTTTATCATCCCTGTGGTGTTGTGGTATTCCATGGGTTTGTGTTAAGCAAGCCCGGCTTAGAATATTTTCAAGCCTAATGAGGGTGTCCCGAGCAAGTCTTACACCGTTCATCCCATAGGCCCAGTCACCACACGGTGTCGCCACCGCCCTGCCTCACCCAACCACTACCACTGTTTTGTACCCTTATTACAGGTTCTAGCACCATATTTTAAGGACCACATAGGGGGTCAAGAGCCAGAGTGTTTTTCGTCAGTGGCCCCATCATTAAAAGCCTCCTGTGTGGGTCTATCGTCGATTTAAGCGCAAAATTCTACGATCACGTGTGGAGTAGCAGCGAGCCAGCCACGAGAGGATAGCGACCATCCTCCACCCCACTTCAGTCAACAACGCCGCTACAGCGATAATATTTTTCATAGAGACATTTGCGAGTGTTGAGACATTTCTTTTTGTGTTTCCAGTGGTTTCTTAGTGACATTCAGTGACTCGATTAGACTCAGTGTTTATTATATACTGTTTGCAATATTTTTTTGATCTTTTCTTAATTCAGTGTTAATTTTTCGGGCATTAATTTTATGTCTGTTGTGTTGTGTTCTTTTTTTTATATACTTGAAGTAAGTACCTTAGTGTTTTTCCTTGTTGTGTGCAATGTATAAGCAGTATAGAATTTGTGTTACACTTCAGAATTACCTTGTGTTCATAGTATTGCAGTGAAGTAATTCAGTAATTTATTACCTTATATTCTGCATCACAACTCAGTGTTGTCTGTTATATTTCTACCCCAGCATTTGTGTATTCTTTTGCCATTTTATTTTATTTTTCCTTGTGTGTTGAACATTTTTGTGTTAATTCTTTTTATTTAACCAGTGTCTAATTTGTCTTATCTCCACAGTCAATAGTGCCATTATTTTGTGCAAGCAAGACAATTATTTTCCAATTTTTCATACCTCAAGTTTCACAGCAAGAAAATTCTAGTATTGTGTTTATATTGATGTGTTGTGTTCTGCATCACTGTAAGTGTTCAAACCTTTTTGTTCTGTGTTTTTACACCTATTATTTCATATTTCATTGAACAAATTCACTCTTAGTGCAATTTTTAAGTTCTTGTTTTAAAGTAAATCACTCTTTGTTTGTTCAGTTAGTGTTGCTTAAGCTGCAATTAAGAGTTAAAGTGTTCACTCAGTTCATTCCTTGATGATATATTTTTTTTTCTGTAAACTGCATTTTCTTGTGTGTGTAATTTTTTTTTATCATTGCACATTGACTCATTTTGCAATAATTCTTGTGCAAACATTGTGTTGCCATTAAAATTCTTCTTTCAGAAATTTTAAGTAGTAATGTGCAGTACTTTTGATTAGCAATTGTTATTGGCAATATTGCTACAGTTTATTTCAGTGCAGTTTCATATGCTCTGTTCTGTGCATAATATTTTATTCTTTGAGTGCCATTTTATTTTATATTTAGTGAATTGCTTTCCCAGTTTGTTTTAATTTTGCACAAGATTTATTGAGTCCATTTTAATAGTTTTGATTGATTCATCATTTTATTGTTGAATTTCCCTATTGCATTGAGAGTAAAGAACAACTCATTGTGCCATTAACTCATTTTAAAGTAAAGTTGAGCAAATTAGATTTGAGTAAAGTACAATTTCTCTTGATTTTCAAAGTGTTGCTTATTCAGTTGAGCATTTTCTTTTGTGAGTGTGAGTTTACCTTGCTTACAGTGTGACTTACTTTTTTTAAAGTAATTTCTTCCCGTTTAAGCTTATTGTGTCATTCTCTCTATTTTTTTTTTTGCCCTTATGTCCTTGAGTAAGTTCCCTGAGAAGATGTCCCAGTCACTTTTGAATGTTCACTTAGTGTATCATGCCAGTCAAAGTCAATATGAATCAGTCCACAGTACCAACATTCCCGTACTGACTGAAAGACAATACCTAGTCCCTGAGCAATGTGTTTGTTCTCACAGCTTGTATCTGAGATTTGTTAAAGTGCTGTGAAATGTGAAGTTCAGATTAAGTTCCTATAGATTCGTTCACTGCTTATTAACATAGCCGAGCGGTCAGGCACTAGTAATACTATCACTCCTGTCTGGACTCCAGCCACAATATCGTGCACGCAGGATAGTGTACAGTTACCTTGGGTTTCAGAGGAACCTCAGACAACCCTGGGTGCTGAGACTACTATCCTTGCGATGGCGATTTGTTCAATATTCGTTCCTTCCCAGGGGACGCTTTGAGAAGAACTTTACTGGCAACGAGTTATGCCATCTCTTGCTGATGCCACAAGCCGTTGCAGAAAGACGTTTCTGTGGCTAGTGTACTCACTTGACTGTTGTTGTTGTCCATTGTGTTCCAGATGGTGATCCCACCCTCGTTGGCAATAATTCGTGCATTGTAAAAAGTTATTTCTCGAGTAACTTTCACATGTTGTTAACGTTTGTAAGTGTAGTTTCTTTATAGTTTATACCTCGTGTCACTGTGTGTGACTCAGATTGAATATCTGTATTGTTGACCGTGTCCATTTATTTTCCCCTGTGCTTGCAGTGAGAGATAGTAGATTCGTTCTCCCTTGCTCATATTGCGTGTTATAGCGTTATTTTTTTCAACCAGGGAGAGTCGTCCACTCCACCGAGTTTGTTCATTCCTCCAGTAAGAAAGAACCCATCCCTTGTGTTCTGGTGTGATTCGATTCCTGCTCCATGAAGATCTTATTCTGACTGTGAAGCCACCAGCACCCATTAGTGACTTTGTAACGAGCCAAGAATTACTGTATCGAACAGTCGAGTTGAGTACTCCTAGCAGAAGAGTTAGTAATTTCACAGTCACTAGTGAATGTAGCTGTATCTTTCGTAGATACACGTTCAGATCGTCCTCAGTCAAGGCATGTGCTAGCCATCGCAGAAGAGTTCGATCCACCCAAAGATGATAACCATTCTGCATACGTAAACCTTACCCTCGCAGAGTTGGGTCTAAATGTAAACAGCCTGTATAATTAGATGTCCGAGATGAATGAAGTTATCAACTGTGTGTTTTGTTATTAACTGATCAGATTGTCAGAAATTTTTGTGTTCACGTTCCCTCCGAGTTCTGAGAATTTAGCAATACTGATCTGCACGCACCAGATTTTGCTGTTAATTACTTTCACTTTATAAATATATATTTATTCTTCCTCAGAATCCACAGAGTGCATGAATACAGATCGATCGATCAATTCCGTCCTATATTATACCATGATTTGTTCTTATAATTTGTAATGCATTACGTTAAAACTCATTACAGTGAAACTCATTACGTTAAAACTCATTACGTTAACACCCATTATGTTAAAACTCATGATGTTAACATCATTTATGATACCATCCATTAGTTCTAAGTTACATATGAATTTGTTATTGTATAGAATCAGCCCAGAACCACCTGCCTGTTCAGCCTATAGCATAGTAGTGTATGACGAGACGACATACGTAACATGACCGAGCTGTCAGCATAGTTGCTGATCCTCCTTTACATGTGTTGTATGTATAGATTAGCTGAGTATCATAGTACCATCCATGTGTTTGTATAGAAGATCCCTATTAGGCCGAGTGACTGTATGACGTCACGGGATGCAGCATGAGTGAGTGGGTCGCTCTTCCTCGTCCTCACTCCACGGTTAAACAAACAAGCAGGCAGTAACACGGAAGTCTGGGCCCCTTCTTTACCACAGTCTGACATATCGTTACCATCCAACAAGTGCATTTACCTTCATCCATCATATCTCCTTCCGAACCCCCACGACACGGGCTTTGGGAGAGAGAGGAAAGAACCCACACTGAAAGACGGCAGGAAGAAAGAAAGGAGATTGAGAAAATCATCACGGAAATAGGAGGAGAAGACTTGGAAGAGATTGTAAATTTTTAGAGAATAGGGGGTATTTGAAGGGGAGAAGCCGACCAATCAAGCTGATTCTCAGGAAAGAAACAGTGCAGAACAGGATCCTCCAAGAGAAACCACGGTTGAAAAACTCAGAAGAGTACAAGTAGGTGTTACTAGACTAAGACAGAACACAAAGTGACAGCAGCTGAGGGAGAGGACAAAAAAGCGAAAGGAGCTAGGAAAGAAGACAAGCATGGAACCAGCAGATGTCAGTCAGAGCAGAACAGAGCAGCAAGGGCAAGCACACACACAACTATCCTCAGAACCCCACAATCTATCACACCATCCCAACACACACACCACAATCCATACCAACAGCTTCCACCCAACCCCCAACCATAGAATCCCACAGTATGCTACCAGGTCTCCCACCCCCACAAGCCCCCCAAACCACAGTGTTGGAAAGGAAACTGAAGGTATGGTACACAAACGCTGATAGAATAACAAACAAGTGCTAGGAGTGGCACGAAAGAGTCAAAGAGGCATCACCGGACATCATAGCACTCACAGAAACCTAGCTTACAGGTATAATAACAGATGCCATCTTTCTAACGGGATACCAGATCCTGAGGAAAGACAGAAGGAACAGAGGGGGTGGAGGAGTATCACTGCTGATCAAACATTGATGGAATTTTGATGAGCTGGAGACAAGAGACAGGGGAGAAGTGATTACATAGCAGGAACGCTTCACTCTGGAGGTCCCAAGGTGGTAACTGCAGTGATGTATAACCCACCACAGAACAGCAGGAGGCCAGGGCAAGAGTATGACGAGGGCAATAGAGCGATGGTTGACACACTGGCTGCAGTGGCCAGAAGAGCTCATGCATGCAGGGCAAAGCTCCTGATCATGGCCGACTTTAGCCACAAGGAGATCAACTTGGAGAACTTGGAGCCACATAGGGGCCAAGATACATGGAGGGCTAAGATGATGGAAGTGGTACTGGAAAACTTCATGTACCAACACGTAAGGGACACTACAAGAGAGAGAGGAGAGGATGAACCAGCAAGACTGGACTTAGTATTCACCATGAGTAGTGCAGATATTGAGCACATCACATATGAAAGACCCTTTGGGGCCAGCGATCATATGGTTTTGAGCTTCGAATGCACAGTAGAGCTACAAGTGGAGGGGGAAGCAGGAAGGCCAGGACAAATGAAACCAAACTACAGGAAAGGGACTACACGGGAATGAGGAACTTCCTAAACGAGGTTCAGTGGGACAGAGAACTGGCAGGGAAACCAGTTAATGAGATGATGGAATATGTAGCAACAATGTGCAAGGAGGCTGAGGAGAGGTACCCAAGGGAAAGAGGAATAATGAAAAAGCCAGGATGAGCCCATGGTTCACCCAAAGGTGCAAGGAGGCAAAAACCAAGTGTACTAGGGAATGAAAGAAATGTAGAAGCCAAACGACCCAGGAGAATAAGGAGAGCAATCGTAGAGCCAGAAACGAATATGCACAGATAAGAAGGGAGGCCCAACGGCAATATGAAAACGACATAGCAGCGAAAACCAAATCTGACCCGAAGCTGTTATACAGCCACATCAGGAGAAAAACAACAGTCAAGGACCAGGCAATCAGGCTAAGGAAGGAAGGAGGAGAGGCAACAAGAAATGACCGTGAAGTATGTGATTAACTCAACAAGAGATTCAAAGAAGTGTTCACAGAGGAGACAGAAGGGGCTCCAAAAAGACGGAGAGGTGGGGCACACTGCCAGGTGATGGACACAGTACACACAACCGATGAAGAAGTGAAGAGGCTTCTGAGCGAGCTAGATACCTCAAAGGCAATGGAGAAAGATAACATCTCTCCATGGGTCCTGAGAGAGGGAGCAGAGGCGCTATGTGTACCCCTAACAACAATATTCAATACATCTATCGAAACAGGGAGATTGCCTGAGGCATGGAAGACAGCAAATGTGGTCCCAATCTTTAAAAAAGGAGACAGACATGAAGCACTAAACTACAGACCAGTGTCACTGACATGTATAGCATGCAAAATTATGGAAAAGATTGTCAGGAGAAGAATGGTGGAACATCTAGAAAGGAATGATCTCATCACCAGCAGCCAACATGGTTTCAGAGATGGGAAATCCTGTGTCACAAACCTACTGGAGTTCTATGACATGGTGACAGCAGTAAGACAAGAGAGAGAGGGGTGGGTAGATTGCATTTTCTTGGACTGCAAGAAGGCTTTTGACACAGTACCACACAAGATTAGTGCAAAAACTGGAGGACCAAGCAGGGATAACAGGGAAGGCACTGCAATGGATCAGGAAATACTTGTCAGGAAGACAGCAGCGAGTAACGGTACGTGGCGAGGTGTCAGAGTGGGCACCTGTGACCAGCGGGGTCCCACAGGGGTTAGTCCTAGGACCAGTGCTGTTTCTGGTATTTGTGAACGACATGACGGAAGGAATAAACTCCGAGGTGTCCCTGTTTGCAGATGACGTGAAGTTGATGAGAAGAGTTCATTCGATCGAAAACCAGGCAGAACTACAAAGGGATCTGGACAGGCTGCAGACCTGGTCCAGCAACTGGCTCCTGGAGTTCAATCCCACCAAGTGCAAAGTCATGAGGATTGGGGAAGGTCAAAGAAGACCGCAGACGGAGTACAGTCTAGGGGGCCAGAGACTACAAACATCACTCAAGGAAAAAGATCTTGGGGTGAGTATAACAGCAGGCACATCTCCTGAAGCGCACATCAACCAAATAACTGCAGCAGCATATGGGCGCCTGGCAAACCTCAGAACAGCATTCCGACATCTTAATAAGGAATCGTTCAGGACCCTGTACACCGTGTACGTTAGGCCCATATTAGAGTATGCGGCACCAGTTTGGAACCCACACCTAGCCAAGCATGTAAAGAAACTAGAGAAAGTTCAAAGGTTTGCAACAAGACTAGTCCCAGAGTTAAGAGGCATGTCCTATGAGGAGAGGTTAAGGGAAATCAACCTGACGACACTGGAGGACGGGAGAGACAGGGGGGGACATGATAACGACTTACAAAATACTGAGAGGAATTGACAAGGTGGACAAAGACAGGATGTTCCAGAGACTGGACACAGCAACACGGGGACACAGTTGGAAGCTGAAGACACAGATGAATCAAAGGGATGTTAGAAAGTATTTCTTCAGCCACAGAGTAGTCAGGAAGTGGAATAGTTTGGGAAGCGATGTAGTGGAGGCAGGATCCATACATAGCTTTAAGCAGAGGTACGATAAAGCTCATGGTTTAGGGAGAGTGACCTAGTAGAGACCAGTGAAGAGGCGGGGCCAGGAGCTTGGACTCGACCCCTGCAACCTCAACTAGGTGAGTACAACTAGGTGAGTACACACACACACACACACACACACACACACACACACACACACACATACACATATGCACACACACACACACACACACACACACACATGCACATACACACACACATGCACGTACACACATACACACACACAAAAACACACACACACACACACACACAGATGGAGACTCAGTGGGAGGAGGAAAGGGCGAGGTCAGTTTTTGTGTATGGGCTCCAAGAAGCCAAGGGGGCCAACTTTGAAGAAATAAAACAGGAGGAGAAAAAAATGATTGAAGGCATCATGAAAACAATAGGGGAGGACAATATGACCCAGGTGACAAATTTTCAGAGAATTGGGTGGTTTGCGAGTGGAAGGATACGGCCTGTCAGAGTAACTTTCAAGGAAGAATCAGTTCGAACCAGGATTCTGCAAGAGAAAGCAAGACTGAGGGACAAAGAGGGGTACCAGAGAGTATACCTCGACCGCGACAGAACACAAGAAGAAAGGACTACACTGAAAGAGAGGGTACAGAGACGCAAGGAGGAACGAGAAGCAATGAAAATGAGCAGGACCCAGACACAGGAGGAAGGGCAAACACACCCCACAGAATCTCCCACCAAAAGACTCCACCCGCGACATTCCCAACGCAACTGAGCAACCTATACTACAACCCACTCACTGTTCCCTCTGCCACCAACCCCCATATCACAAACCTCACCCCAACAGCTGTCCCTTATGGGCATTCAGACCCCACCCCCATCAACACAAACCCCACCTACACCACAGCCCCATATAGGCCCCCACCAAGGCTCT